>NW_015112935.1:61439-84329 GCF_001443285.1 Poecilia latipinna | reverse complement strand
AATGTCAGCGTTCAACGTTGATTCAATGTTTCTGGCTGACATTGATTCAATGTTGTTTCAATCATTCTGTGCTATCTGGGTAGCGTCTGCTGATGACTAAGTTGGTGAAGAGGTTTTGTTATTGTTGTTGTTGTTGTGATTAGATATAATTTTTAGGTTAGTTGTGGTCATTTTAACTTAAATGGTAATTTCTAAAACAGAACTATAGATAAAATAGACTTATCTTAATTATTCTTATCATCATGTAGGAAAAAGAGAGGAAAAAACACAACATGCGAGATACTTTGTTTTGTCTTTCACGTGTCCTCACATGACAGGCTAAAATATTGGTAACTTATTTTCTTTTTCTGAAATACCCCTGATAGTCTGCTATGCTGTCCACAAAAATGTCTTACTTTGGTGTGCTGACTTTCAGTGTACCAAGAATCAAACAATCATGCTATTGGAGGTCTGGCTAAAAATTATTGCAGCAAATTCCAGAGACAATTCCCTCTAAGGACTTTACTCATCATCTAGTAACCACAATAAATTTACCACAAAAACAAGAAATTGCCTTGATGTTGTGTAAAAAAACCCCAATATTTTTCTGTATGTGGATGCAACCCCAATAACCTAGAAAATATGCAATATTTGTTCAATCACACACAAGAAATACTGTCATCTGTGTTTTCCTCTGAAAATGCATTACCACCAGGATTCAGGGAACTATAACTCCCCTTCCTTGACATGTGGGAATGTGTCTAAGAAATCATCCCATTTGTTACAAGAAACAGGCATGCTAGCCTTTATTTTTGACCTCTATTGGACCTACACTCTGTTTAAGTTATCGCTTCCTCCAAGTCAGCTCCAATCTCCAACTAAGCCAGCTTAATTAAGACCACTGGGTATAAAAAACAGAAGGAAAAAAAAAGAAGGGAAGTGTTGAAAATTGGACAGAGAAATGAACAGTCTGGCCTCCACATTTGCTACCAGGAAAGTCATCATCTTGCATTTGTTTTGTCCTGCTTGAGTGTGGAACACTGATTGAACAAGGCCAAGGCTAGATTAGACTGGCTACCCCAGAGGATTTTCCTGGCCACACAGGCTGGGAGTTGGGTTACTCTAAGCGTCAGCCCAAATAGTAAGGAAACAGTGAGGCCAGACCAAAAAAAGCCTTTCCTAAGGGATGCATGTACGAAAAGAATTGCTGTTTGATTTAGGAAAGTCATTAGAGGCCTTAGTGTGTACTTTGTGTAATGTCAGTAAAAATATTCATCAAATGAAGCACAATGTTGTGATTAGTTGGAACTTTTTAGTGGATTAAAATCATGTGAAACTTCCAAAAAAAAAAAAAAGGACAAATATGGTAGCAGTATAAAAACTTTAAAAACAAGGACCTTACTTGTGTGGAGAGGAGCTGTCGATGCAGGTCTTGGTCACATCCGTCACATTGGGATTGCAGCAATCGCCGTTATCATAAAAGTATGTGTCGCAGTTACATTCAGCGTCACATACTCCATTTCCCAGTTTGTGATTAGGACAGTTGCTTGGATGCCCAAACAGACAGTCACCTGCATCAAACCCTGTCAGTGGATGGTTACATTCAGGGTCACATTCATCATTGCCAATTTTGCCAATATCACAGTTGGCAAGAATCAAGCGGTCACGTAGGAAGGAGCTGGTCACATTATGAATGCTGAGATTCCAGGATATATTGTAGGGATTGAAGGCATCATTCAGCTTCTGGTGTTGCAAGATAATTTGGTTGTCTGATACAGTTGGTCTCTTCCTTTCATCATCCCAAATATTTACAACGCGATACTGGACTACCTTTCGCTGACGGAAAGTCCAAAGCTGGTTGTAGTTTTTAATGACGTCAACATTGTCACACACAGTTTGGCCACAAGTTGGAGGTTCTAGAGTTGTGTCCAATAATCCCTCAGTATTTCCCATGCTGTCAGTGCCTAGATATTCTTTTTGTCCAAGGCCTTGCTTCTCTGGCTGAGGAAAATTGCCATCTTTAACTGTCAACCACTTGCGGCCTGGGTGTTCAAAGTTTTCGCGTATGACCAAGTGAGGTAGATCTCTGGGGTGTTCATGGCCCTGCATATCCCTGATAATATCCCTCTGTCCACGGGCCTGCCTCCACAAACCCACCTTTTCAACTGCCCCTCTGTAATTGTGATTCAGTGCATTCCCCCCAATCATTAGCACTTTGCACTTTTTGGTCATATGACTGAAGACATCACCTGACTGCTCTCGGCTAACACCAACTTGGGCCCCGTTGACGAACAGCCGCATGTACACACCATCATATGTGATCGCCACATATGCCCATTGGTTAGGTACATAACGAACATTAGCGTGGATGGAGGTCACTTTGTGAGCGCGGTCAGTTTTGAGCGAAAAGAAGAACCGAGGATCGCGGTTTCCATGTTCGCTAACAGCCTGGATCCCAAGCAGCCAACCTCTGTCACTGGAGGCGTAGAAACATTTGTCATACAGGCCTGGAAAGAGAAGGAAACAAAGGTAAATTAACATATGTTTGTCTTATTTCTGAGGTTATGTGTAAATCTAAAATAGAGGTGTGATTGACTTTTCTGTAAAAAATAAATGATTGTTGAATTGATTTCAAGGTATTTTTCTAGAGAAAAACCAAACATTTTGGTAACATTCAAAATAAGGGTTTTGCCATGATTGGTCCTTTTGATATCTAAAACTATGCTATCCTGGAAATTAGGTGGAAGTGTATGTTTAACTAAGGGAGACCCCATGGAAATGTCCCCTGTATATATTTATGTTTATGTTAACATTGAGTACATTGAAAGTTGTACATGCAACGTCTCCTGCAAGTGGGGGTTGCCAGAAACAGCTAGTTTTCTGCTAAGGCCTTGTTTTTGCAGAGGCACCGAAACACTTTTTTCCTGTTTCACTTGGACCCTGCCTGTCAGCTTCGGGATGGTAATGTGTTTTTACTTCTTAGGGGATCTCTGAATGCTTACTGTTTGTTTGTTAGCTTAGGGCCTGCTGAAATGCCTTAAAAAGGTTCTTTTCAGAGAGTGGAAATGGTGTGTTCACAGGTGATAGAGCTGGACTCTGCTCTTGAGGCACTTCATGGGCTTTCAAGTAATTATTCCTACCCACAAAGAGACACTCAATCTTTGACCCACACACCCAGTTCCAAGAGCTATGAAGTGTTCTTAACAGGTAACATTGAGATCAGCACTTGAGATTTCTGTAAATACCTTTCATACTTGCCTATCATACCTTTATATGGAGTAAAGCTGATGATCACAACTATGTTTACATCTTTGCTTGAGCACATGCCCACCTGGATGACTTAATTTCTTATTTATTATAATTATATTTTTAAGTTAGTGGTTGTTAAACTTCATTAAATAAGCACCATCTCAGCACTTGTTGTTATGCAATAGTGTCCCCATTTCCAAAATCCAATAGAACTACGAATGTAGCAGTAGAAATGTAAAGGTGCACAAAAATCACAGTTTGCTACATTTTTCAGAATGTTTCTGAGAAACAAGCTATAAAAAAAGTTTACTTTCTGGCAGAAAGTTGATTTTATCAATATTTGCTGGATTTTAAACCGTGCACATTTTTAAACTAAACTAAAGATTTAGGCTGATTTTGTCAATGAATAAAACCATTGTGTAAAAATAACTGAAAGCAGTCAATATATTTGTTAAGCATGTTTTAATTTATATTTGGACAAGTTGTACTAGAACACACAATTAAGAGCATCTGGTTCCCCTTGATATCATGTTGTTGAATGATTAATATCTGGAGCTACAAGATTCATATGGTATTTGTCATCATTTCAGGGGTGAAGTTAATTTTATGTAGCTGTGTAGCTTATTCCTGTTAAAAAAACAGATGTAAAAGTTTTGGTTCGGTCCACATTAATCCATCATTAATGTATTTGAATGAGAAACAAGAAAGCTCCCCAAAACAGATTATAGTAATGACTGGGAGTCCTGGGAATTTGCCTTGCAGATACGTAATACCAACATTTCTCCGGAATGCCACTAAACCCATTCCAAGTACCACCAGTGGTGCATGTACCACAGTTTGAGACTAATGGTATTAACAGGCTGGCTAATGGTGCAGAGACATCTAGCTACTTTGACCTGTTTCTAATTAAATACACACAACAGTATACATTCATTAACTTGGGATTTAGTACACAAATCCTCAAAACATTGGGTTGAGTTCAACATCAAGGTCAATTCTCGGGTAGATGTGTTCAGGCTTCCAAAATGCTGGAAGGAAAAACCTTCCATCTGTCACATTGTGTACTCAGAGCTAAAAGGTGTGCTAAAGTCCTCATAGGGTTTCTTGTGTAAACAGCTGTCATAATTCTGCCATGCCCAATTAATCCAGTGCACTGCACTTCTCCAGACCTAACACTGTGGGCACCAGGAATCATACAATCACATACACTCACACACACATGTGTGTATATATATGAATAATCAAGAACTGACAAATATGTATATGAGCAGATAAGTTAAAGCACATTTGTGTCTCCCAATTAACACACATATGGATGCATGCACCCAGGCAGTAATTTCCTTTTGTTTGTTTGTTTTTGGGGGGTTTTCCCATACCAACACACTATGTAAAGATGACAGAGTCAAAAAGCACACATGCAATAAAAATGAAAAATGTCACAGGGACTTGATAAAAAGCAGAGAGGAAGGGAATAATTAAGACTCGTTTACTTTTCAAATGCTCTGGCTCTGAGAGCAAGAGTCTTTTTCATCTTTATGCTAAAGTGATCAGAGCAATTTGAGGAGAAAACAGTGGAAGAAATAGGTCAAAAAAAGGGAAAAATAAAAATTAGAAAAATGTCATTGAAGTGACTTATTTCAATTGTGTCCAAAGAAAAGTGACTGTAAGGATGCAATACTCCAACAAAGTTAAAAGTTCTAACTGAGGCAAAACTATGTCCATGAATGTTTTGACAATTCTAGAGTAGTTTATTAATCATAATCTCAAGCTTATTTATCTCCCTCTTAGTATCACAATTGAATTCATATAAGATCACCTAGACACTTTCTGAGAACGTAGGAGAACATAAAAACAAGCTAGGGTAACATTTCAATGTTTTTGTTTATACCTTCACACTGGGTGAAAGCACCAAGATATATCTCTTATCACAGCAATTATCTGCTAGCGTCTGCATATAATTGCTTCCAACAGGTCATGGAAGATTGCCACCATTTCTTTTGTGATTCTTTTCTTTTTCCCTCTTCTTTGATGCGGGATAGCACAGCATGACCCGGATGCAAAGACTAATAGGGAACACCAGAGTTTGCTTAACACTTGGATACAGAACTTGATGTCCCAGTTGTGGGTCATTCTGTGTGTTGTGAGAATTTGTGTGTGTATAGTTTCCTAGAGGTAACTTTTGTTCCTTATGCAAATACATGGGAAATTACAAAAAGTACAAATTAACAGTCACTGGAACCTTCCACAAGGAGAGTATGCTAAAAAGGGCATTGCTAACAAAGTTGACTGTTAACAGAGTGTTCTACCCAAGCATATTAATGGAAAATTAAGTGGAAGGAAAAGGCATAACAGAAGAAGGTGCACAAAGAACAAGGATAACTGCAGCCTGAAATTTATGGCAAGCAAAGTTCATCCCAGCATCTGGGGTAGATTCACATAGAGTGGATTGCTGCTGTATTTACTACTTCAACAGAAGCTATCAACCACCCACTGGCATATTCAGGGCAAGGGCTACAAGTGTAACATTCCCTGTGTAAAGAACTACAGTCAGTGCCAGAGGTGTCTCACCTGGGCTAAGAAAAAAACATCTGGACTGTTGGCCAGTTGTCCAAAGTCCTCTTTTCAGATTGAAGTAAATGTTACATTTCATTTGGAAATAAAGGTGCCAGAATCTGGAGGAAAATAGAAGACCACTGTAATCCAAATTGCTCAAAGTCCAGTGTGAAGTTTCCACATTCAGTATTGATGACAACCTGGGGGCCATCACTGAAGCAGCCCGAGCTTCCTTAACACCTCAGCATAGCCACAGGCTGTTCACCTCCTTGCTGTGCCACATTGATGCAGTGATTCATGCAGAAAGAGTCAAAAGTAAGCACACACCTTTCAATGAGTCCATGTGCAAAAATCAACACATATTTGGGTAGCATTTCTGTTGTTTTTTTTTATTTTTGTTGTTGTTTTTAAAGGTACTGGTTCCATGTAATATCCAAATGTAATGCTACGTGAATTTTTCATTTGCTCAAATCCATGGTCATCAAAGTCAACAGAAATAAAAGTTTCAAGTACTCTGTGTGCCAGGCCACGCTGGATGCATGTGACTTTCAAGCCGTCAGACAGGACTGCATGGGAAATCATCGCCATAATCAATATAATCCTACTGGGCTGGGAGAGTCTTAGAAAACCCCTGTCACTCTGCATCATCATCATCAGATAATGTAATATGAAACCGTACTCCTTAAGGAGAAAGACACATATCAGGTCTGGGCATTCAGACTTTTTATTCACAAACATTCCTTTAACTAACATAATTTGACTAACTTGGTTTCATGCCATATTGCATAGAATGTTGTCTTAAAGTGGCACCCTGTCATATCATATCATGGAGCACTATTCAGTCTACTGTGCAAAAACAAAATAAATATGGCACAATAGATACCTTAGGCGTGGCCAGAAACCAGAGGATGAAGAGCATTAATTAGACATACAAACAAGAGAACCATGGTAACTCTGGAGGAGCTGCAGAGATCCACAACTAGCAAGGCAGAATCTGTTTAGAGGTAGTTATAAACGGTGCACTCCACAAGTTTGGCAGCAAGAAGAACAGAAGCAATAAGATAGCATTTAATGAAAAAAAAAAGCCATCAGGAATACTGTTTGCAGTTTTCCACAGGCCATGTAAGAGACATAGCAAAGGTGTGGATTAAGGCGGTCTAGTCAAATAAGAGGAAACTTTCACTTTTTGTGTTGCATGCAAAACACCACTTGTGGTGGATAACCAACATTGCGAATTGCCCTAAAAATCCTGTTTCCACTGCCATGATGGCGTTGGCAGCATCATGTTGTGGGAAGGCCAGGGAAGCAGGTTGGAGTAGATTATAAGATGGGTGGATGGAGAAATTCTGATAGAGGCTGAACAAAACCTAAAACTGGGTCAACTTTGTGCAAAGTTCGAAGGGCTGAGTTCAAATGTATGCCATACTTTTCACATTGGTCTATCTTTGAATAAAAATATTGAAAGCCATGCATCCTGTTCTTTCCACTTGACCTTTTATCCACTAATTCATGTTGTTTACATACAAAAAAACAAACAAACATTGAAGCATGTGGCGGAAAGTTTCAAGAGGCCACGACTATTTTTGAAAAGCATTGTGCTAGTTTTAAATGTATTTTTATTTTATTACAATTATTCAAAATTAACAACATGTGCTCACTTTTAACAGTAACAGCAAATACTGCATGTAGAGTTGGTAAACATTACTGTCACCTACATCCTATCAGATTTCAAAGCTCTCTACTTAAATGTAACTTACAAACTTAACTGGAAAAATTACTGATGAGGGTTGTTGTGCATTTGAGAAACCAGTTAAGTCAGCATGCACCCGTAAGTTGAAAACAAGCTTTCTAAAGGTCAGCGAAAACATCACCGTAAGCATTGATGTAACAAAATGCATTCTGGAGGAGGGGAAAAAAAGGAGTAAACAGATATTGCAGTGGTCAATAACAGTTAAAGAAAAAAAAAAAAAAAAGCAGCAGCCACAAACAACACCGTGCTGGGATCAAAACAAGGGGTTAGAATATTTTTAGAGGCAGTCGGATTCTTGTGGGCTGAGTTAGATTTAAAAGATTAGGCTCTGCTGAATTTGTTTGATTGTATTTGTTGCCTTTTGGCAACAAATACAATAATCAATGCTTTCTGGTGCACTGATGGACATAAGTCTTAAAAATGCACACATAAGATTATGCATAAATACTAATCTCTACTCAGGAGGAGTCAGAACAAGATGAGGGGGCTGGGCACAACAACAACACCTGCAGAAAATAAAGTGATTTCATAGCTTATTTGCAAAGATGCTCCATTTGAGCTGGAAGTTGTGTCAGGGGTGTTTTTGGACAACCATTTGGAAGTTGGAGCTTGTGTTTCTCTTGCATCAGATTCTATAAACCCAACATATGTTCCTGATATGGTACTGAGGAAAATCAAAGTGTAGCTTGGGTCTCAGCAGTCCTTCCCTCAACTCCCTCAGCTTCGTTTGAGACTCACAAGAGGTGGCTTTTGTCGTTCAAGAGTTTGCGGAACTGGCTAACATTACGTAAAAGTGTTCTGTATGGCAGACAGACACACCACTGAGTATTTATGTGATCACAGAAGAGGGATGTTTTGAGGTCTGAGGGTCTGACAGACAGGGGTCGTGGGTGGGAGGGGAGACGGAGAGGCATGTAAATTTTCTTTTATTGTTTCGAACGTCTCAATGCAGACTGGCTTACAGGAGGGCAAGGAGGACTGAGTTCAATTCAGTTCACCTCAGTTCACCGGCAGACATCTGTACAGCAAGCAATGACTTGTGTTTGCAACGCTCCCTATCGGTAAGGAATGGTAAAAAAAAAGAAAAAAAAGATGTATTTATGTCAGTGAAAAAAGATAATGCACAAAAAGCGCTGTTGGTCAAAAACAAATGGTGTAGTATTAACGCTTTTGTGGGGCTCCTGTACGCATGACTGCAGTCAGCAGTGTGCACTAGACAGCAAGCTTTTCCCCTGACGGCAGGGATCCGTCTGCTGAAGTGACCCTGCACCTACATCTGCCTTTATCGCTGAATATTAATGCATCACCTCCAGTCTGACTGAGTCTTAAATTAGAACCGATGGTTTCGCACAGTTGTCGGCGTTGCAAGGAGCGCGTGTAAAGCCTCCGGAATATATATTAAAAAAGCGCACCTACACGTCTGCACATGAGGGGAAACCCTACATCTTGCAGTCTCCCATCTCGTAACTCCGGTAGCCAATCCAGAGGTGTCGATTTGGTGATGGGGGTGGAAGGTGGAGTGCCGAGAGGGGGGACACTCGGGCTTGCGGCGTGAGCTGCGAGCTTTGAGCGCCTCCACATATCCCTCCGACGGATCTCTCCCGTTTTGTGCCGAACGTGACGTGCTCGCGCACAAAGTTTTGACCATTACATCATAGCTTTAAAATAGCCAAGCCGGCTCAGAGTAATTACATTTTACGCACAGTGACATCAGCTGCCGGTCAAAGATGCAGTAGCCTATAACTGATGTCCATATTTTCTCTATGGGCTTTAAGATTTCTTATAGGACAAATCATGGATGTAAAGATTAATAATAGACCAAAATAAATTTGTGCTTAAAGGAAAATCTTGTCAAACTAATGTTCTCCCTATAAGGTGGGAAACTTTAATGCAGTAATAATATATATATATATATATATATATATATATATATATATATATATATATATATATATATATATATATATATTTTTTTTTTTTTTTTTTTTTTTTTTTTTTTTTAAAGTCTCCGGTGCGTTACCTAAAATATCCGCTGCACTTTTCAGAGCATTACATCATTGTCTAGTCTGATAAATTAACTCATTTTAAACTCTGCGCGTTGCTTCTTTTGGAAAACAGCACAAAACCATGATACATTAATCCACTTCCAACTCTCACAATTGAGTTGGAATGATAATAAAAAGATAGAAATTCTACCTGCTATCACTGTGGGCGATCGCTGACCTCCCTCCGGTTTGATCCACATCTCCAGAGTAAAGTTCCCTCTCGGTATCTCCACGCCGGGCTTCAGACGCAGTTGATCTCCCCGACCGGTAAAATAAACAGCCTTCCCCCGTTCTGGAGAGTCTTCCTCCGCGTGAGAGGAGCGCCGGCGCTGGCGGAGCACCCGCCGCTCCAGCCCGGGTAAAGACCGCTTGCCCCGGGGCAGACGTGTGGCACAAGCCCCTGGGATGGTGGCTCTCGCCTCCCTAATGCGCACCAGCTCCCTCTTGGATCTCCCTTTTCTCCGGACTATCCCGCACTCTGATCCAAAACACAGGATGAGGATCACCAGGCAAGACACCCAGGGTGATGTCCAAAGTTTCATTTTTCGGACAAAAGCTAAAAAAAAAAAAAAAAAAAAAAAAAAAAAAAAAAAAAAAAAAAAAAAAAAAAAAAAAAAAAAAAAAAAAAAAAAAAAAGAAAAAAAAAAGGAAGAAGAAGAAAAATCAAAAATAAGAGGTAAAAGAAAAATAAAATAAACAAGTAAAAAAAAAAAACTGAAAAATATAAATGTCCAAAATGTTCCTCTGTTTAGGATCCTCCCGAGTTTTTCCTTTCTCTCTTTTTACAGCGGCAGAATGTCAAACCGTATAAACTGTCTAAATAAACCCATAAAGCTATGCTGTTTTTCCCTCTTTATATTGCTAAGCCACGACCCCCTCTCTTAAGCAAAACTACTCTGGAGACATTCAGGGGACACAGGAATATTTCATTCATGTATGTGTTCCACGGGTTCTTTTCAGTGGGTCCCATTTAGCCAAGGGGATGACTAATAACTAATCAATCAAGAGGGGGGTCTGGCCGATGCCCCCCTCAGTCCCTTTGGAAGGTAGGAGTAACTCGTAGAAATCCACAGTTGTCCGCCAACCTCTTGTCACACCTTTTTGTTGTTTCCTTATCCTACTCGTAAAACAGCATAAGAAATGGCACACAGCCTATTAAAATCCAAGTGACAGCCACCCGACCTCTCATATTTATTACAGAGAAAAGGGAGATAAATGGAGATCAAAAATGAAACAATAATAAAAAAAAGAAAACAGAACTTCCCTTTTAGTCTGTGTGGCAGTACAAAAGTTGAAATTCACTATGATATATCAGTTAAGGCGCAGGAGAGGCAGAGGGACAGAGAGCTGCAACACTAACCATCGCGGTCCTCACTGATTGCCTACACTTGGAGGAAGGAGTCGGAGCCCGACGTCCGCATCCAGCTACTCTCAAAACTCAGTTAAAGAACAAGTCATGTTTCAAACGTTCGGGGGCTTTCTGTGTGCATGCGTGCGTGCGTGCGTGTGTGCGTGTGTGTGTGTGTGCTGTACATGCACGTTGTGTGTGTGTGTGTGCGTGTGTGTGTGAGAGAGAGAGAGAGAGAGAGAGAGAGAAAGAGAGAGAGTGTGCGCGTGTTTTCATAGTGGGAAGTCACACAGGTAGCCAACTCTCACTGACGGCAGTTCCCTTCGCGGTACACAGTGATACGATGATGTTTAGAGTTTGTGAAGCGTATATGTATCCCTCTAGCGGCTACAGTTTAAACAATCCAACACTTGCACACGTCGCACAACAGGAGATCATTACCAGGCAGTATAAGGGGCATAAAGTCCAATCTAAGCCCGATTATGTTTGTAAAAAGGTTTTGTGTGGTGTCATTAGTCACAACTGATATTGCAGATAGGCTTATTTATCACTCTCAGCACTTATTAAAATTGTTGAATTTAAAATTGAGAGAGATTAAGGCAAATGCTATGCTTAAGATTTTAAACAACAACAAAGACAAAATCGTGATCTAAATGAAGAAAAGCTATTCTTAGTATTGTTCTCTTTCGAAACTGAACAGCTTGTTTTTGGTTACATTTTGATTTATGGGTTAATGGATGAGCTAATATTATTTAGTTGATTGATTTAAGTTGGCAAAAAAAAAAGCTCCTTAAACTCAACTTCTAATCATCTTTGCCTTTTAATCAAACAAATTAAGGCAGCTGAGAAACAAAAGTTCATTAATAAAGATGGAAAATTCCAGTACTTTGTCCATGTACATAATTCATACCTCTACATTGTATGACATGGTTTCAGTGCCATAATTACTGCGCTCTCAGCTGTAGCTACTTCCTTGACACAAGAGGCTATATCCATACCGAATCCAGCTGCTGATCTGATTAATGATAGTCGACACTGGTAACTGAGCGGCTGGCAAATGAGAAGAAGACTATTGTAACTTTAGAGAGGCTAGTGACTAGCATGCCTAGTCACCAACTGAATTGGCTTCTTCCTCTGCTGTCTATTAGCACAGATAGCATTAGCTACTCACTCAACAGTGCCGATCTATCATTAATCAGATCAGTAACTGGCTGTGGAAAGGATATAGTGTTCCGTGACAAGTAATTAGCCTCTGTTGGGTGCGCAATAGTTTTAATTATAGCACTAAAACTGTGTTATAATATGGAACCAGAACATATGGCATGATTTTAGTACCATAAATTGCACAATAATCATAATTATGGCACTAAAACCACCCCATAATTTTGTACCCACACATTGCCATTTTAGACCTTCACTTCTCCTGTTTCACAACTGTAGTTGAACCTTTTCCGTGCTCTTAACCCAGTGAATTTTGGTTTATTTTTAATGTTGTAAAGTATTTTTAATAAATTATGGGGATAGATATTCATAATATTGCTGGAATCTCACATATAATTGAAACTATGCTGTTTTCTGAAGACAGCCTGAATATGCGTGTTTGGGCCGGTCGACTCATTAAATCTGTCAAATTTCTCCTCAAAGCATTTCTGCTCACATACGTTGTGTATTGGAATACATTGATCAATTTCCCTCCTGATAGACAGTCGATATGTTCAAAAAATGGTTCCATCATGAACCCACAAAGGCAAGGCTGCGACTGAGATACATACATTGGTCTTTCACAAATCATGAATCAAGTGGGTGATATCCAACACATGCGAGCTTTCAGCATTATTGAGAAACCAAAGAGACATGAACTAAAAACCCTAAACGGCTAAACACTTGTAATGTTTTCTTGAGCAAATTGCAGTTCCCCTCTTTTCAAAAACTCACTTGACCCACTGACCATATGTAGGAGTCTGCAACTCCAATCTTCACAAAACTAAGGCAGTTTTTTTTTTTTTTTTTTTTTTTTTTTTGTGTACCGCTCTGTTTCAATTCAACCGAGTTCCATTCAAATGCATTCTTGTTCTGCAATGTTGGGTCCGTTCATGAAAGCTCTCATCTGACCAAAACCTGATCAAGTGGACAAGTGATTTATGTCTATTAAAGCTATAAACAGAACTGGTGAGCCTGATGGAGTCCAACAGCAAATGGGAAAAAGTCTGACTCATTACTAGTAAAACAAATCAAGCTCTCGCCTGTTTATAGAGGTAACAAATGGTCCTAATTGGCCCAAAAACCCACAATCTCTCACAGAACACCATTTTCAAGCAACCAATACATTTTACTAAGTTCACCAGATTTTTAAGGAAGAAAACAATTAGCAGACTCAAGAAAATTACTACTCCAACTTAAAGTAACTAACTCAAAAAAGCTCGCAAATAATTTTTGTTGTTTGGCAACAACTCCAGGGAGTTTGTTTTATTATTAAATCCAATCAATAAAACACACACACACACACACGCACGCACGCACGCACACACACACAGTGCATCATTTTTTAAGACAACCAAGTAATGGTTCTACAACTTCTTTTATAAATTATTTCAAATTTATCGAGCCTTCCAGTTTTTCATTTGAAACAACTTGCTAGATTTTGCAATGTACATGAACTGTTTCGTTCTTTTCTCATGTCTATGTCTGCCAAATGTTGAAAAAGTGTTGCGGATGTGTACGTTTCAGGTTGACTCACTCAAGCATGCTGATGTTTACCGACTGTCACTTTTGACAGATGTGAATTTCAAAATCAAACACTCAGACAATACTTTTAAGCCTTTGAGCTTGGTGTAAAACCTTTCAAAGGCCCAAGCAGCTAACTGAAAGCGAAACTTTTTTTTTTCTATGCAATGTTTCTGTTAAACTGCAAATTACTCTCACATACAGAAAAACAAAACTACCTTTGCATTCAGAAACATTCAGACAGCTGAAATCTTCCTGTTTCCTGTCTGTTCTCCTCCTGTTGTTTATAGCAAATGTGTGTGCAGACAGCTAAAAGCTGCCACCAGCCATAAAGAGAAGAAGGAACAAACATTAAATATTTACTTTCTTCCTCATATGGTCTTGTGACTTTTGAGCCACATATTTCTTTTTGTGTCCCCAGGTATTGGTGGGTGGAGTGGCAGTGGGGAGGGAGAGATATAGAGAGGAAGTTTGTTAGTTTAAAAAGTGTTTGAAAGTTGCTACAAGAACACCTTAGGAAATAATCACGGACTTCAAGTACATTTAAAATAAACACTGTATATAAACTTGTGTGGTAAATTTTCCTTTGGGTGATTGTCTCGAACACTTCCTACAAATTTGTTTCTGTTTGAAATTTTACTCTTCTCTTTTGGTCAGTCAACTCTTTAAATTATAAAGTGGTGTAATTTTAAAGTATTAATGCCCAGAAAATGCAATTACTTCACAAGTTTATTTACAAATTAGTCAGAAATATCATGTATCTTTTATATGCTCAAATTATGGTTGTCTTCTGTTATGTAAGGTCTCGGTTAACTGTTTCTGGATAACATCAGCCAACCCATCTATGGCCAGACCAATCATAATTTCAATATATCAAACAACTTTCCACCCATATCTCTTCTATTTGCAAGTCGTAAAACGTTTTGATGTCTTCTTTTGTAAACAGGCCGATTGTTGGTTATTTGTGGACCCAGGAAAGCAACATCCCACTTTAACCCAATGACCTGTGACGTTCTAATCCATATAGGCCCCTACGCAATTTTGCAAATCGCATGGCAGATCCGAGTTAGTCCACAAAGTGCAAACCACCATCAAAGAAGCATTACGTTAAGATCAGATGGGGCAAGAGTGAAAAGCACAAACTCCTCAGATAATCCTTTGTGAAGGAAAGAATCCCAAACTGTGCTTAAAATGTATGGTAAACGGCAATTAAATCTACTGGCTCTTTTTTAAAGTGCAATATGTTAAAGTGTGACGAAAACATTATGAATATTCCCCTACGACAAAGAGCAACACAAACTAAATCAAAACTATGTTATGGATTAATCTATGTTTACTATATTAATGGTAAACTACATATTTAGTATGAAATAAAGAGCTATATCTGTAAGTGACACTGTTAGGATTATCTGCATTAAAAATCTGAATCCCCGCCATACTTTTGGCTCCCCCCGCCCCCTGTGCCACTCACTTTTGACCCAGTGGGGGATTACATCTGTGATATCCAAAAAGGAACAGCCTGATAAAGTGGGTAAATATACTAGCACACAGATTTCATTGCAAATCTGCACGTGCGATGGCATGCCGAACATTTTTCTGACATTGGTTTCGATTGTCTCGTCGGCGTTCAGCTTCTCAATCCTGCCCATGTAGTCTCTTGATCACTTGTGGTAAACGTATTTGCAGTCCTCTGCTGTAATCCTGCTACATCATCCAAGTGAGTGTGGAGAAGTGCAAGTCAAATGTGGGGGAGAGAAAAAAAAAAAGCGCAGTCCTATAATCCATTAATGCATTCAGTTTAATCTGTACCGTGGCTGTTCTAGAAAGAAAATCTAAGTACCTTGTGTTGATTATCGTAGCTGAGCTCTTGTTAAAATAAAACATAATGGCATGTCTTTATAAAACTTTGCAAATTAGGCTGAAATTAGTATATTCATGGGAACTGTTAAGCATTTAGAGAAGAAAAGCTTTAGTTTCACCCAGAACTTAGTAAGGTGGTCGCTATTTCTAAATATAATACCGTTACAAAAATATCCATTAAAGCACTTAAGAGTATTATCCCATTCTACCCACAAACAGATACCAGCCTGAGTTTTCCAGGCTTCCGTGAAAACTGGCACGCATGCACTTTCCAGTAAAAAGAAAGCACTGGCTGACATGGAGGTGTGGTTCCTACTTTAGCACAGAATATTTCTACTACTAAAAAATGCAGATACGTGCAAGAATAGGGGTTAATCTTCTCTAATGCCCGTGACAGCTGTCATTAATATGTGCTCAGCGTGGAAGAGTAGCATTCAGCTGGACAGAGACATAATATAAACTGAAGATGGAATCTGCTTTTTGTTGCGGGTTGAATGTGAAATGGTGATTTGACAGAAAATAAGATTATTACTGACTTGCAGGAAATCTGTCAGGCTGGTGAGTGCAATTTTCTCACTGTGTAGAAAAATATTTTTTCTCAAGCTGTGGAGTTTAATATCAGCAAATATTCAACGGGGGGGACAGACGTCACATATGCTAATAAATGAAAATGAAACAAAAACCCTTCCCCACCTGCTGCTGCACACTGCTGGCCAGCTAGTTGAAAGAGGTCTGCTACTCTTTTCCTGCTCCTGCAAGAGACAAGAATTCATCTGTTGGGAAATATTTTTGTTTTATTACGATCTCTTGCATTTCTCTTGAAACCCTACCATTTTATTCAGTGATCCCCCCAAAAATAATAGAAATTATCCACTAATGTGAAATTATGTAACTTCAACAATGAGCTAAATTATATATATATATATATATATATATATATATAACTACTTTTCTTTTTTCCTTTTACTTGTGTGGTCTAATAAAAAGTTCAGTTTTTTTTAAGTGTGGTTCTGTGGAGTCACCAGTGGTTGTCTCAGCGAAACGTATTCTCGCTTTTAGGTGTACATGCAAAATTCTATCTGTAGCAGAAAATCAAAAGTACAAATCACACATCACACGGAAAACACCATCCACAAATTGAAGAAACTGGTTATTGTTGATTGGGAGATTTATGGAGCCGTGCAATGTTCTTAAATCACAGGTTTCTCCCTTCTAAACAAATAAAAGATGCTGCATCAAAGACAAAATTGGAAAGCTATGGTGGAATACCCATAGGGATAATCCACATGGAGTGGAGAAAAACTACATGTTGATAATTCTAACACTTAAAAGTGGCCAGTTTGATCTCTTGATGATAATAGAATGTGCATTATTAATATATTATTATTAAAGAACTACTTCAATAATTAGATCTTACACAAGCCTTCCACAGTCTAGTAAAAATGTTCTAAGATAGGCAAGTTTATTGGTTCATTTTCAAAATGCCAGCATTCTTCAGAAAGAAAAAAAAATAAGTACACGAAGGCAACGTGAAAGAAAAAGAAAAACAATGGAGATTCTTGACAAAATATGGATTGGCAATGAACAACATAACATATCACTGCCTACATGTGTAAATATGCATATACACTGTGGTTCGCAAAACAAGTGAGGCTTGCCCTTGGTTTAACTCTGGTGTTTTTATGGGGAAGAGCTACATGTGCAGGAGTGCGGGAGTATGGCACAGTCAGCACACCATCGCTTACCACCACTACTGCCCCTCCGTCTAGACTTTAGAGCACATCCATATGGAGATAGTTAGAAAGCTCATTAGACTGCCTACTTGAAATACAGTTGCAGTGACGCTTGTCCATAAAAATACACAGTAGACTGGTTTCTGCAGTGGTATTAACCAGGTTGAGGTATCAAGCCCCCAACAACAGTTTTGGGCACAAATTGATGTCTCAAATTTTCCAGGAAAGGAGTAAGAACTTTAAATTATTTCTTGGAAGATATCAGGAACCCCTCACATGAGTTTGTCTAATGCAACAGAAGCGATGAATACTTGAAAAATGTTAAGCGAATGCAATGTTCATTCACCTTATGGATTCTCCAACTGTTCTTATTTTTTTCCAAGTTAATTTGTTCAAACGTAAATGTACCTTTGTTCCAGTAAGAAATGGAAAGGGAATTAGTTAATTAACGACAACAACAAAAAATAAATAAAAAATAGATGTTGCAATAAGTTTAATTAGAGTCGCTGAATGTTTGTTAGTCCTCGTTGGAAAATAATTTTTCTATTGCTATGCATAGGATCTCATTGTTTATTCAAATGATATAGCAAGCAATTCAACAATAAAAGCTTTATCCTCTGAGGTCGATTTTTAATACCTCTTATAAACAATCACGGTCATTATTAAAACTTTTCCTATCTCCACTGAATCTATTTGAATACATGAGGAAAAAAAGCTACATAAATAACCGCATAGAAGCCCAAACAACCGGTCCTAGACTAATCAACTGGCTAGGAAGGGTCAACAACAAACTTGAGAACCCATTGAAGCAATTTAGTATGTATAAGAAAAATAATTGTAAATTAATTAAACAGAAAGAGGGATACTGAACTCCAGATGAACTGTGAATCTGCCAAAATAAGCATAAATGTTTTAGATGTCCACGCTGATTCTAATTTTAATAAATCTTTCTATTTGTTTTTAAAAGGACAGTAATTTTTACTGCACTACCTTTACCCCATACTCCAATAAACCTAAAGTGGGGTTCAAATGAATATGTTATCAACCATTTTTTACTTTACACTCCATTGAACCTTATTCAATGGTAAGAGACCATGTACTAACAGATCCTTCAAAGTTAATAATAATAAATCTCTATAATTCCAAAATGGTGGGCGTAACGATGTTTATAATGTAGCTTTTCGCAACTTTATGTATATTTTAAGTTGTTTGAATATTATCTTTGGGAGAAGCTTGCACAATCCCTCTGAAAAAAAAAAAAACAAACCTCAGTTATTCTGTCAAGTGATTGAATAATATGTATTCAAAGGAATGTCAAAAAAAATCTAACAATACAAAATCTTAAAGTAGTGTTTATTTAAGTAGCGTAAAACCCACTATGACTCTCAGTCTTGCTCATGCATCAAAAATACACAGTTTTTGATAAATGTGTACTATTTATGGAGGAGACATGTTTATATTTTTATATAAATAAATACCATTTTAAATGACAAGATGCATATGGGTCAAAATAAGGGATTATTTTCAAACTATTATTTCTGGGTGTATTAATAATTTGGGACCTTCCTGTTTTTGGCTTCATGTTTCCATACTGCTGTGAACACTAAAAACTTGCTCAGCAGCGTGGTTTTTAAACTGGCGTGTGCACGTGTGTTTCTTATCAATTTTACTGTTTTCAATTTGATTACAGTTGACAAATATTTATTTTATTGTTTATGTTCTTTGTTGTTTACACAGAGCCTGTGGAGTTTTGCACGTTGGCATGAGCGTGTGTCGAAAAAATGCACACGCTTTCTTTGTTTTCCAAAAAAGAAAACTTCATGTACACAAAGAGATTGAACGCTTTGTTTGATTTCCTCAGAAGTTTTCCCCCTTGCCTCGGCTCGGGGTTGAAAAACCATATCAAAACCAAAGAAACAACATCTCCATGTACAGCTGCAGCCCTGACAAAATTATAACCAAAGACAAAAAAAATTGCAAGAATGTCTAGAATGCACCTGGTCAACAACATTTCTAAAACGCAGCTCGCTTTGTGAAGAACATACCTTATTTGCCTTGCTTAGATCACAAGCAATCAGCATGCTTTGTGGAGTGCGTAAACAATGGCGGGGTGCTGCAGTGCAACTGTGATGTCGGGAAATGAAGCACAATGAGCCAAGCGCAATGTGTTTAGTATAACGCTAAAGTCAGTAAGCAGAAAAAAAAAAGAAAAAAAAAAAAAAAACACATGCTGCAGCATAAGACAACAACACATAATGCAACATTGAGATGAGCAAACAATAGGCACGTGCTGATTTGGAGTCAACAATGCAAAACGCTGCACCTTAATGTGTCTGGGCTGAACAATGTAAAAGCCGATTATGCAAATTGGGGTTATCGAGGGCATTGCAATCTAACAATGGCGCCAAGTTGATTGGACTGTGTTTGTGTGTGCATCTGTGTGTCTGCACAACCCATTCCCTTGGGTTTCGTTTTTTTTTTTTTTTTTTTTTCCCCCACAGTTGCCCTTCCCCAAAACCTCTATCCCATGGCCTTTTTACTGAGGCCTCATTACTGAGGCCGCTGTCAATCGGTAGGTCAAGGGTCATGGCAGAGGTTCACATTGATCAATACCCCCCAGTCTGATCAATCAACTTGCCTTTTCATTTCTACCAATAGGATACCAGCTTGCATCAAAACAATAGAGTGAGAGGAAAAAAGAATGTCAGAAAGAATTAGGATAGGGAGAACAAGTCCGCCTCGCTGAACCCATTCCAGCAGCTTCTTCCCCCCCAAACTTTGGAATGACATTGCCGAGGACACTGATGACTGGCGTGCGTCATCATGATGCACCTGTAATGCCCTTGGGTTTTTTTTTTTGTGTGTGTGTGTGTGTGTGTGTGTGTGTGTTTACTCCAGATTCCAGACACTTTGTGGGAAATTTGGATGTCTTGCTACATGGCAATTTGTTTCCCATGGCATTAACAGACTCCTACACTGGTTATCTTCAGCATTTTTTTTATTGTCAGTGTTTGTAGGATACATTTATATTGAACCCTTGTGGTACATTTGTTACTCGATAAAATGACCAAAACAAATAAAGTACGCAAATACTTAAGTGTGATTGCATTCATAAATACCCCCTCTCCACCCCCCATTTCCAAATTACAACACACAAAAAGCCTTTTAGCACTGGCAGACCTTAGAAAATTCCAATGATCCATTGGCTTTAATCATCAAACAGGCTTAATAATGGGGGTCATTTTTCAGTATCCTCGGAAATTATAATTGCTCAGTGTGTATTTTGCCAAGGAATTATTCTCCCTAAGGTATAATTCCAGCCACCAAGTAGTTACAAATCATGGAAATGAGATGACGGTATATAGAAGAGAAAGCCACTCAATGCTAAATCATTAAAAATGTACTTTCTTTCCTCCGCCCCACAGCAACACTTAGTTCGCATGAGATTAGCCTTCTGAAGGCCAAATATGAAGAGTGAGCTGTGATGACCTATTCAAAGGTAAATATACCTCGATTTAAATTAGAATAGATCCTATTAAGACATTAGAGGCACGCAATCATACGAGATGAAAAAAGAGTAACATTGCCACATGTATTCATGAAAGAAACAATAATATGATCGATAAGTTTTAGCAATGAATATTAAGCAATCTGTGCATCCACAAAGCTTCAGTGCATTTTATTTTAATTAAAAGTAGTGCATAAATGTGAAGCCAAAGCACTCCGTGAATTTTGTCTGTAAGAAAAAGTCCTGTTTGTGAAAAGCCATGTGGATATCTAGACCAGATGAAACCAAAGACAGGCTCCATCCCCACAGTGAAACATAATGGTGGCAGCATTATGCTGTGGGAATGTGTTCATTCGTCAGCGACAAGGAAGTTGGATCAGAGTTGATGAGAACTGCTTGGTACTAAATAAAGTATAATCCTGGGAGGAAATCTTTGACGACATGTACTTGTGGAAGGGCATAGGTTAACCTCCACGAGGACAGTGCTTAGGCCAGAGTAAAGGACTACCAATGGCTCAGTCAAAGTCAGGACCTATGGTGCAAGAAACCCAAAAAGGTAAAAGATTTCAGAGTCTAGACAAAATAGTCCAAAGTAGCTTGTAAGTAGCAATAACTGAAGTAAAATGTGCTTATAGAAAATACTGATGTCTGGAGTTTTAGGGTGTTTTCACACCTGACTTGATTCAATTGGCGACCACAATTGCAACATTTGTTACATTTTCAGCTCAGGCAATTCATTTTCACGCTGCACCGTGTCAAGCATACCAAACCCTTTGAGCAACCGGTTTACCTCCTCACCTGTGGTGCCACTGCACCGAAGAAATGATACAAAATCCTCTGATCAAGACACTGACCATAACTGTCTTCTTCCTGAAATCTAAGCAAAACTGGAGACTCGTCAGATTGTAGCGATTGTGGGATTTCTCTTTGGCACATGTGCCAAACCAACACTCTTCAGCAATGGGCTCAGCGCAAACCTCTTCCCCCACTAGTCCTGGACACAAGCATTTGTTTTGGTTGCATTTATCCAAAGAAATCTTTGTTTTAGTTCCTTTGTCCTTCCTGCTTTTGGGGCAGTCTCCTGTTTGCTTAGCCTTCACACGTGCATTCGAAATGCATCAGAGTTCACTTCAACCAAACCGAAACCAGAATTCAGAATGTGGACCAGAATTCGCTTTGCTTTTTTTTTTTTTGTCCAAATCAGAGTTTACACCTCCGCAAACAAGTGGACTTGCTGGGCAAACAAACTAGCATGTTCATTGACTCAGGATGGGCCTTTTTGCACTGTGACTGGTACAAAGAAAGGAGCTAAGATGTGTTATACTTAGGGTGCATTCACACCGGAAATGGTCTTTGGAGTTGGCAAATGGGTTCTGCAAGCTGAATTAGATGAGATACTCTACATCCCCATACCCACAAAATGCTGGCAGCAGCATCGCTAAGCACAAAACAGCAGATTGGGTTCGCCTTCGGTTCAATCAGAACATGCAGAATTAGCGTTAGCAACATTACCATAATGCCCGACAACGGTGGCTCATAAAGTAAATAAAAACATTTTCTGTTGTTGGTTCAGATCGAGGCTGGCCTGTATTCACACCAGAAGCGGTCGGAGTTAGAACTTCATTTAGTTGCAACCGAACATAGTAGATGTTTTAGCTTAGTAGCCATCAGCACAGCCTCAGGGACCACATGTTACAATCATTTGGTGGAAAGTTTTAAAAGGTGCAGCAAAAGGTGACATGACTGAACGGCTTTAAGACTTCGCAGACACAAGTAAGGAATTACAAAACTAAAAAATAAGGACACTTAAAGTCAATTTTAAAAAAAAAAGATGATATCTAAAAGAATATAATACATTTTAACAGCATGGTTGCTACATTATACTTTGTAATAATTTGATAGGTTTCAATAATAAATAAATAAAACAACACCTGCACTGATTGTAGTATTGTGTAATCTGATTGCCCAATCCTGTAAACGTCATCTCCTCCAACATATTGTATCATTTATGAAATAAGGCTGAAGTGCATTTGAGAGATCCATGAGAAGTCCCAAGGATCCACATTTTTGGTTTCCTGTGGGTAAAAAAAAAAAAAAAAAGTGAGTCAAGTGGGGGGTGGGAGGGCCCGCCTTTACATGTG
>NW_015112935.1:35121-58214 GCF_001443285.1 Poecilia latipinna | reverse complement strand
GAGGTCCCTGAGAAGGTCCAAGGATCCCCATTTTTTGTTTTCCTGGGGGAAAAAAAAAAAAAAAAAAAAAGTGAGTCAAGTGTGTGGTGTGAGTGCACGCGTTTACATGTGTGTGTGTGTGTGGGGGTGTGTGTGTGTGTGTGTGCAGGTGTGCGGAAGGGAGCGAAGCAGGCAGGTGAACAGAGAGGTGTACTGGGTACCTTTGAGGTCAGGGTCTTTGTGGAGTGTTAGCTGTAACGACACCTGACAGCAACTAGGTGGATTTGCCCTGGCAGTTCTGTACATTCGTGTCACGACTGATAAAAGTCAGCACCCACTGAACAGGAGAAACCTCCATCCCAGTGCCACAGGGTCCTCCATGCAAGACAAAAGAGAGGACGATGGGAACACTTCCTTCCTTCTGTACATACCTGTCCTTCCGATGCTCACTGGGCAGAGAAGTTGCGACAGCTCCGATGGTCCTTGGTTGATCGGGAGTGGAAGTGGAGTTCCACAGGTGGAAGGAAAGCTGCATGACAGCAGACAAATTGAGCATGGGAAATGAAACCTGGACGCTGCTTCTTTAGCTGTACAACAGCCAAGGGCAAAAAGGAAGTCTGTGAAACTTTCCCTGCTCATTTTCAGCCACATAGGTAAAGCAAAGCGTGTAATCTCATGGTATGAGATTTTTTTTTTTTTTAGTTGGACGCATGCTAATCTTGCTCTTGATATTAAACAGCCATATTAACAAAACCTACATTTACTTACTTTTTTTTTTCCAGATCTGATGTTTTTATTTGTAGTTTAACACTGCATTGCCTCTATGTCCTTTTTCTTGAATCATTTAAAGCCTATACTGCCACCTAATGTTCACAAACTGACTTCTAGAGGGAACCCCCTTTACACTCTGTTGCTCCAGGGTACGCATTATTGTTCTATTGCACTCAGTCAACATTTATTTCAGAATGTGGCGTTAATTGAAAAACATATATTTTTTAGCTTTGGATATGTAAAAGGTTGTGTCGGGGTTTCTATGAGAGAATGCAGATTTGAAATTTCTCCATAACCCTGAACTAAACGGAAGTAATTGTCCATTAGGGGGGTTATTTTCTCCCATTTTTCTTCTCTTAATAACAGAAAATGAGGACTGGGTCCTAAGCACTTAAGTAAAAACAAACTTAGCACGTCACATCAGTAATTGCTTGAAGAAAAACGTCACTGTCAACAGCCAACAGTGGGCTACGTTGTATGCGTGTGTGCGTGTGGTGGGTAAGGGGGGCTGGTGTGGCAGTAGACAAAGAGCTGGGGGGGCAAATGTGGACACATGCTGCAAATTAGGCTTCAAGCAAGCAGCCCCTTATTTCCTTATGTTTACAGCAACAGAGGAGACGTGAGTGCAGGTGTTTCTGCATGGCTGCACCTCAGTGCACCTTAGGGACAGACTGACCTGGGTGTGAAGGGAGGGACTACAACAGCAGCCTATGAAGAACACAGACAAACTTTTTTTTGTCCCACTCCCTCCCTTTTTCCTCCCCCCGCTCCCCTATCCATAGCCCCCTGAGGAACCCTTGCACGCACTTCTAAGCAGCTTCTGCGTATACACTCCCTGTGGCCGAGCTTCAAAGGTGGCTGGGTTTTTTTTTTGTGTGTGTGTGTGTGTAAAGCCTGTTTTCACTCGACATGTGTCTGACGCCCACCTATGTCAGAAACTGTGGAAGGCTTCATTTCTACCTGGAGGTGAAATTATGCTGGGGGGAAAAAAGCAAACTGAATTCTACAGGAGTAACATCTCAAATGTCACGAGGTTCTCTTGCACTGCTTTTACTGTGCCTTGCGAAGGTATTTATATCTCCTACATCTTTTCAGCTTGCCACTCTTAAGTTTAGTTGTATTTTTTTTATGTAAATAAAAAATGCAACTTTTTCTTTTACAAATTAAAGCATAAAAAGTGCGACATGCCTTCATATTCAGCCCTGTGTGACATGAGGTCCTTAGATAAAACCCAGCTTGCAATATTTGTTGTGCGCTGTGTAATTTAAAAAAAGACCTACTATGTGTCATTGAATAAGTCAGGATAGGTCTGTGGGATATACAAAACATAATCATTACAATTTTTGCAAAAAATATCAATCTCAGATCATGAGATTTCACCTGCTTATTCTGTCTATAATTAAGCTCCTTTGAGAATCAGCTATTTTAGAGCTGTGCAAGTGCTGGCCATGCCTCCAACTCCGTTTTTTGTTTAGACAATAACTCTTTAATTAAATAACTTACAACAATATTCAATGTTCCTTTGGGAACAATAAAGTATGTTTGAATTCAATTTACTCTTTGCACACATGAAAACGTCTGCAAGCAGACGCGCATTTGTACAACGGTACATCTTTGACCTTGAGTAAGGTCCAGAGGCAAAAGAAGTGGAGTCTGCTGCAACAACCATCAAAGATGCAGCAAGCGGTTTCTGCATAAGTGAAACTCTCGCAGTTTTTGGTAGGGTCAGTGGACCCGCTTGAGCTTTTTACGCTGCACGGGGATTGTTCACGAGTGAGGGGAGGCTAAAAAAAAATGGGAGATCAACAGATGAATTGTTGCGACTGCTGCACCGGTCAGATGTGGTGAAGAGAAAGCGGCGCCGGAAGGCACTGCAAGTTAAATGCAAGAGAAAGCTTTCAGGGAAGCGTAGCTCTTGACCTTCGTCTTCACAGAAAACAGAGAACAAAACGACAAACAGATTTTACACACAAAAGCCTTTATACAAGAACTACAGCAAGCTTAGCATATTGTCACACAGAAGTTTAAAGTTTATTCACACATAACATACTACAGAGGGTAATGTATTCAAGAAACATTGAATAGCGCTGTCATATATGTCACAGGAAAAAAAAGAAAAGAAAAAAAAAATCAAAACCAAAAGACAACCGTTTCTTTGCCGTTATATAAAAATATTGTTGCTACAAAAGTATAAATTAGGTTTACTAATAAGACAACTCAGATCTGAATCTACACAGAAGTCTGCTGCCAAAGTGCGATAAAAAGACTAGCTGAACAGAATCCAACATATTTTTTATTTTTTTTTTTGCATTTTAGCTGAGTATAAAAAGGAAGAAATGCCTGTAAAATAGGATGAAAGCAACACCGAGTTCTTAACCTGAATTAATTAACTAGTTGAACAGATCTCCATGTTAGCATTCATTTACCACAACTTCACAACTGAACTTTTTATTATCTGAATAAGTTAAACCCCTTAAACAAAAGAAAACTTACAGCTGAGTTCAGCGTTTCTAGTATAAGTATCTAAGCTGACTTTTCTATTATATCAAAACTTTCTGAAATGCTACTGTAGAAAAAAGAGGTATAATGTTATTGGTGCTCCCCACTTTTTCTCTTGAATGAAGGCGCCCCCTTGTGGCATAAAAACAGCAGTTCTCCTGTATTTACAGAGTCCGTTTCTGAAAAGGGATGATGTCAACCTCTAAACACCAACCAGAAAACAGAATAGCTACTTCCACCTGGAGAGGCAGAAATTCAGTCAGAGTACCTTAAAGTAACATCATGTCAGAGCCAGAAGGATTCATTTTTATCTGATGAGAAACACTGGTTAATAATATTATATATGATTACTCTTATCAAAAGCATGCATATCTTAGTTATATTTTTCATTTAATCAACAAAAAAAAAGGAATACTATTTCTAAGAAAATTTAATTTCTTGTCAACAATGGCATTTTGTCCCAGAGCATATCCTATTGGAAAACGGAAAAAAATAAAACAGTGAGAAAAATCCCTTCATCAGTGAGCCCAGGAAAACTGTTGAAACCAGCAACCATGTACAGTATTTTGACCGTTTCTTAGATCTAACCCACATTTCAATGAACTGGTTTCTGAAAATCTCAATACTGCCTTCTGAGTGCTGAGGTAAAACATTGGATTGGTACTTGAAAAGTGTATTTCAAACAGATTTTACAGTCACTTTTTTTTTCTTTTTAGCTTTTTTTTTTATTAAAATATAATAAACAAAATCAAAATATTCTAAGAAATCATAAAGTGGGGATAGGGAGGTAGGGGTGGCAAGGCCTTTAGGAACTTGGGAGAAAGAAAATCTACAGTCTACTTAAAAAAAATGTAGCTAAACAAAAAGTTTGCAAAGCAAATCCTCAGATCTTTGTCTCTTTTTTTAAATGTTTCATAAAATTAAAATCAGTCAAAAATGGGGGAAAAAAAGAGTTTGAATCAAAACTGGTACTGATCTGAAATTCTTATAAAAGATTAATCAGTTTTCTTTTTTTTCTTTTGGCTTTACAAACGTGTTACTATTCCCACAGATGTATTTTCATTTGCTGCACACTTACATTCACTTTAAACAAAACAGCCCTGCCTTTAGCCTTCCAATGTTCACTGCGAACTGCATTAGTGTGATGCTGTCTGTGCAAAAGTGAGTGCTAACAGTGTTAAAAGAACTATGTTTCTGTGTACAGTCCATCAGTGTTTTCTGAGAAGGCTGCTGTTTGCACTGAAACTGCCATCATACAGGCTTCAACAGAAAAGGAATCACCTGAAAGCTGCAAAACATCTCCTATAGTACAGTGTATAATATGCTAAGGGGATTTTGAGGTGTGGAGAAATATAAGTGTTTTTTTTTTTATTATTTTTATTTTACAAAGTGAAGGGTTACTTGGTGGGGTGGGAGATGAGAAAATAAATAACTGCACTGCAGCATTTAGGAGTATTAAGCTAAATTCAAGCTGTGTGAAAATACAATCTCAAATCACAGTATCAGTTTTGAAACGTCCTTCGGTGTGACACCAACAAAAATAATCTAAATACTCAAATTCGATTCTCATGTAGAGTCATTTTAAGTCTATTTATACAGTGGATACCTGTTTTAATGCTTAAGTTATTACTGACCTGTTTTATGAGCATACGTGCTCAGTTGATTTCACCTAATAAACATATAAATAAAGCACTTAAGTCACACAGTTGTACATGATTAAAAAAAAAAAGTCACCATGTGGACACTAGAGGACGCTGTTTCCAGCTATAAATTCCTGATACATCTACACGAGTGGCCAAAAGAAAAGAAGCAAATGCTTAAAACACAAAAGAAGGCAATTAATGTACAAAACAAAGGCAAGACAACTGAAGGGTTACAGGTCGAGTCAAGGAAGAGACTTAAGGCCCAAAAAACAGAGAGAACAAACCAGAGATTGAATAGTAATTACCAAAGGCAACAAACAGCAGTTTCCATTCTTCCAAGCCATTTAAGGAGGTATTAGCGCAATTTAATGTACACTCACTTCATGAACACACTTACGTTAAGTTTAGAGGATACACTGGTAGACCAAAACAACAAAACAAAATAAAATAAAGTAAAATTCCTCAGTGTTTCTTTTCGATGGCACCAGGTGTATTTTGGGTGGAATGGTTGAAAAACAAAGTCGTGGTTCGGTATCCACCTCAGCACTGAGGTCACAGTTTGGTTTCTTTTTAGGTACAGTGAGGAAAAAGTGGCGGTGCCTGCTCGGATGTGCTCATTCCTGAGAAAATCCTATTGATTTTACAAACGTTAAAACGATTTGATGCGGATTGATGACTTGCGTTGTGAGAACAGTCAGATAACGGGACCTGTGTGCTGTATTAAAGCTTATTGCCTTAAAAATGGAAATCTATAGCTCAAAATAGGAAGACGATGTTTATAGTAGGATGATAAAACTGGGAAGCAACAATAAATAAACCAGCACACTTCCAATGGACTGTATTTTTCTTCTAAACGAGCTTCAAAAAAATAAAAATAAATACATATACATGCTGAAAAATGCCATTATGGAATAAACTCGTGCAAGCAAAGCTCACCAAGTGAATGATAAGCTGTTCTTTTGAGAGTCCAGGTACAATGTCTGAATCTAAAACAAAAGCATTGACGCTACTCGTCGATAGCGGGTGCAAAGTGATGTGGCATTCCTGAATTACCAGCATTTGTAACCATTAAGCTAGTGAAATCAACTGTAGGAGGTTTTTAAGCTATATGCTACCTGGGTTGTGCTGTTTTTAAAAACAATAAAACATTTTAAAAGTTATTATTTCATAATGTTATGGAATACATTTCAGGAGTAATCCAGCTCTAACAAGTACGACTGAACAATTTCATTAAAAGACGCAAAATGAAAAATATTCAATTGGATGCTTTCCTCTTTTAATCCTTCAACTTCTATTAATTTCAGATCTGTGCAAGTCCAACGGTTTGACTTGCATGTCAAGAAGCAACGAAAAAAACAATTTCAGCAATTTTCTTCACAGTTTGTAATTAAAAAGGAAAGCATCACATAAAATTAGTTACCTTCTCAGTTGAGAAAAAAATGCATGCAGTGCATGCAAATCCTCCAGCGCTACATTTTCTGGCCGTCAAAGCATCTGCAACGCTTAAGCTCCGTTTTCTGCCCATTGTCCGACGTCGACTAAGCTGAAGTTTTTTTTTCCATTTTAGGTGTGTTGTGTAAGAAAATCCTAAACCTAGTGCACCTAATTTTCAGAGGTGCAGTGGCAGTGAAGACTAACTACGTAATTCTTTCGTTGTACGCCCTAAATATACTGCTACAGTAGTTTGCCGTTATCTCCCTCCTGAACGGTTTTGAGAAGTAGGTTGTTTTGTTTTTTTGTTTTTTTCCAGAGGTGTGTAACAGTAGGCCGAAGCAGTGAGAGCTCTAATTACCTGAAAATGTTGTCAACCAGTGAGAGTAACAGCATCGTAGCCTTGTAGAGGTTTAATCATTAGGCTGGAGTAATTTAAATCACTGACTGTGACAGATGAAATTCTTCCTGCTCACACGTGCGTCTTAAACCAAGGGCAGCGCACCAAACAGGACTGTCTCGTCTTGTCAGAGATACCGTTCCACCCCTGCTCTTTGCTCTGTACTTTACATCAGCCCAGTCCTCACAAAATATATAAAAAGCCATTTAATTTTATATGTGTGTACAGTCTTTGCAGTGTGTGTGTGTATGCTTTTTTTTCTGTATTATTCTGCCTTGAGGAGTCTTTAGTTTTCTTACACACTGATGTTTACAGTTCATCTAAACCTACAGTACATAAATATTCAGTCATTGGTTGGATGATCGTTTGGTTGATTACGGACTGATGGGTTGCTTTTCTAACCCATATTGGAGCGAAGGAAAATGAGTTTGTTCATCTCCTCAGCAGTGACCTGCTGCCTCCTCTTCATTGCCAGACTTTGTTCACACACAGTCACACACTCACTGCGTATGCCCACCGCAGGCACGGCGAGAAGCCACAGCGCCAAGCGAGCGAGCTTGGGGAACTTCTCACTCACTGTCGAGCTCCAGTACTGAAAGAGGTCAGGTGTGCCTTGGACAAGTGGTTCGGCCAGGTACTGAAATATCTCTTGCCTAACTTGTCCCGGACCTTCGTCGTTCCCCGAAACCAGAGAGGAGCCTCTCGAGGGTCCGCCGTTGTTTCCAGCGCCATCTATACGGCTTATTTTCGGGGTGGGAGGGCCGTCTCCATCCCTCTCTTCTCCGCTAGAACCACCTCCACCGCTCAGACTTCCATCCCTGGTTTCAGCAGCCATTTCGCAGGCACGGGAAATGATGTCCTCGTGCTGGTAGGCTGGAACTGAACGCAGCTTGAGCTGTGGGTCCAGGACCATGGCTACCTGGTGGGCTCTTTCAACCTGCAGAGAGAGAAATATCACCGATTATTTGAATGAACACCAAACAGAATCATTCATAACCAATTATACAGCGTTCTGTACAGATATTCAGTGTTTTATTGGGGTGTTTTACAGACTAATACAAAGTTGACACGGTACATATTCATTTAAAATGTTTCCGAAAATGAAAAAAAAATTGAAATGCATTTATTTTCACACCCTCTGAGCCTCTTTTATGCAATACAGTTATTTAAGGTACGCCTCTACCGGCTTGTTTCAATCTTAAATAGATTTTTTTTTTGTTGTTGTTGTTTTTTGCAATTGTGCTTGTTCTTATTTGAAAAATAGCTCAAGTTCGGTGAGTTTTAACGGAGAGCAACTGTGAAAAGCAATTCTTAAGACATGCACGTGAATCCCAGATGCATGTAGACCTGGACTTTGATAGGATCATTTTAACATGTGAACATGCATTGATCTAAACTGTTCCATTGCAGCTCTGCTTGTACGTTTCGGGTAGCTTTACTGACCATGGTCTCTGTTTGGATTGAACAATTTATTATCTTTAAGGTTTTTCCTAAGAAGAGCATCCCCACAACATGATCCTATCACCACCAGTATAAATAATTTTGCAAGGTTCTGTATATCAGAGACACTAGTTCAATGAGATGAATCATTTTTTTTTCCTTTTTATCAATCTTAGAGTCTGACAGCTGTAATCTTTTATTAAATTTATTTATATTTTTTTCAGAAGAAAATACAGTTCAGGAAACAAGAAGGAAATATTATCAATTTTGTACCTTAAAGTTTTCCTTGAGGGCTTCAAGGAAATAGTGGCAGAGTTTGCTAGCGGTGCCAGTCCCAGCCTCCCCAGCTTTAGATGTGAAGAACTTCTCCAAGCGCAGATAGACAGGCAGTACTTGCTGTAGGGTTGGTCTCCTCTGGCTGCTCAGCTCCAGAGCTGCCAGGCGAAGAGGTGCCAGGAGACAAGCCAGGGTGCTTAGCAGATGTTTGTTAAGTCCTTGAAGAAGTGGCGCGGTGGACTTACTGCGGCCATAAGCCTCACAGATGTGTTCGAAGTGTGCGTGGACCTGCAGGAGGGCCTCTGCCATGCGGTCCCAGCATGGAGGTGTGGGGCATTGTGCAGGGGAGCCTTGTGTACTTTCCTCAGTTGTGCTTGTGGATGTGTTGAAGCACTGTTCCTCACGAAGGGCCAGCGTGGAAGAGGAGGCGATGTCTCTGCAGGTTGAGAGAAGCTCGGCTAACTCGTGAAGCCCTCGAGCCTGGAGGCTGCGTTTCCCGAGAACCGCCTGAACGACGGCGCCGAGCGAACACCCCGCACACCGCAAGCATATTCTCCCCCGCCCGCCGCTCCCCAGCGGCGACCCTGCGAATCCGGCTGCCCACAGTCGAGGCTCGGAGACGTACACGGTTCGAATGTCCGACATGACAAACTCAGACAGCACGTTCTGCACCCAGTGGTGAATCTGCTCGGGCCCCTCCCTCAGCTCCGCCTCCCTCACGCCGAGCACGTAACGTTTGAGGCGGGACCCCTCCACCTGGTAGGCTGTGAGCACGTAGCAGGCGTCTGGGCCAGAGGTCTGGGAGTGGCAGGTCACTGCGATGCCCAGCGAAGCATTGGAGCCCAGGGCACACGTGACTTTGACTTTCACTTGGTTGTACATGCGGGGGAGCTGGCGCAGTGCCAAGGCACTCATGTTGCCAAGAGCGTCGCGGGTGGAGTAGGCACCGTGACGAGCCCCTGTGTCCACAAGGGTCTGTGCCAGCTTCAGGAAGTCTTTGCTGTTTAGCACATTGAGCATGTTCAGATCAGAGCACATTACCCGTAATAGGCGCTCAGCCACCTGCTGTCTCTCCTTCTCAGGTAGCCCATTGTTCTCTGCCAGTTGAGTCAGATGGATTACCAGGGAAGAAGAAGAAAAAAAACAACAAAAAAAAACAGAAAAACAGAGATAATCAGTATTATTATTTGAAGTATTTGATGGCTTGATTCCAATATTTAACATGCTGGAAAAAAAAAAAACAAATGTGGCTGAAAATTTCCTGAAAATAATATGAAAAACATATAACATTACCAATATACTATACAAATATTAATGTCCCAATCCAACTTTGAATGCTGGATCTGAGTTCCTTACTAAAGTGCTCTCTCAAAAACACATGTTAACATATTTCCTGTGATTTGATGCCAGTTGCACCCATAGTGTTACAGGGTGAGCTGTGTTTTCCACGGCTAGTTTAAAAAAAAACAAACAAACAAAAAAAAACACGAACTTCTTTGGTGGTGCAAAAACTGCATTATAGGCGATAGTCAATGCATTGTTTATTTAGCTATTTAGTCTGGGTTAACAATCTAAGTGAAACTATAAAAGAGCTACTGTTACCATCAACTCTGTCTACGTTTCTTTAACATAGAAATAAACCCGGACCAGTGCATCTGCTTTGGATGATATTACATCAGAACATTAAAGACGCTTTTGTAACCTAGATAACCTCATGTTGGAACAGCACTTTAACTCTGTGCTGCAGAAACCTGTTGGCACTTAATTTAAAATTACTAGGGTTGGCACTGATAAAAATCTTAATCAGGATATCCCTAATACCAATACACTAGTATAGCTGTAGATATCAAAAGAAAGATGAAAGAGGGAGGGTTCATTTACATGTTATGTGCCTACACCCTTAGACTTAATGAGCTAGCAGTACTTACGGCTGAGTGTATGGTTCCTCTGAGAGATACTTTGAGGCTGGATTTGTATTTTCACTGAGGGATGGGCCTGAGCCTGGGACCCTCTCCACAGCTGCTCTTGAGGACCCGAAGCTGAAGAGGTTTTGGGAGAGTCCCCTTTGGTGTGGTTCTCATTATCAGCTGAAAATAGACAGATGGCAGAAAAAGCGTCTATCAATAGAGTACCTCTTGGGAAACCAGTAGCGAAACTGTAAAACAAAGGTACGAAAATTTAGGGATTAAAAAAAAAAACAGGAAAAGAAACATTAAAATTATGCGCTCCACAACCCTGACTCTTTAATAGATGAATCATCTTTCCAATCAGTGGTGTACATTTTTAAACTTCTGAGTGAGTGCTAAGCGTCTGCTCCTCTACAAGATCAAACTCAACTGTTTATGCCAGTCTCTAAAATTCATTAAAACCACTTAACTACAAACATAAATATTTAAGTGCATGGGTGCGAAATGGTTTGTTTACTGGCACAAAGCGGAAATACGCTGGAACGGAATGGACTGTTTGGGTGTAAACAAGGGTAAAAACCGGAAAACGTCCCACAGCCAAACAAAAGACACGCAGCTGATTAAGTGTGTGATTCTCAAAGTATTTTTCAACAAGACAAAGACCACAGCAGCTTCAGGTCCAGATCTGCAACAACCCTTATTACAATCTCTTTCTTAAAACTCAGCATTAATATTGAGCACAACTTTAAAAAAAAAAAAAAAAAAGACTAAACCTCAAACCTCGTTGCCAATGAGGACTTGTGCACATTATTCATTTGTCTCGGTGCTAAGCTCAAGGCTTAATCTGTATTCGTAAACTCACCAGCGTGCGACTGCATGTGCTCCAGGAGGTTGTTGTAGAACTGGAACTGGATGCCACAGGCACCACAAGTGTAGGGCTCTAAAAAGATCACAACGCCCAAAAGACTGTTGACTCTTTGTCATCAGAATAATAAAAAATACTGTGCATTTGTCAACCTGGCTAATATTTCCTGTTTTATGAAATTTATTTCCCTTGATCTGTCATGGATTGATCAAATTCAGTTCAACTGTCATATGATGATGTTTAGGGTGTTTGCAGGTTACTGTGATTCAAGACAAAATCTCATCCAACATAGAAGCCCCTCCTTATTCTGTTAGTACTTTGGGCTATTTTAGTCTTTAGTAATTGACTCTATGAAAGCAAAAAAAAAAAATAAATAAATAAATAAATAAATAAATAAATAACAAAAAAAACAGCATTTACATCTTAACTTAAACAAAAAAAAAAAAAAAAAAAAATTGGAAAGTTGGAGTCCAGAAGAATAGCACAATGTTTTAATTTTTGGCACTATTACTTACTTTGTGATGTAGAGAAGGTGGTGGCCACCAGAGGGCTCGGAGTTCCTGCTGACAAGAGGAAAGGGAAGGATTTAAAGCTACAGACACTGTGGTGCAGGCCTTTCTGCATCACTCTTTCCCTTTCTTCATTAAATCTGTCCAACTCCAGATTCTCTGCTTCTATTTTTGCAACAATAATCCAGGGTGGACTTATTCAAAAACAGGAGTATCAAATAACAAAAGGGTGTAAATGCTTTTTTTTTTTTTTTTTAAGCAAAAACCAAAGGCCTTTTCATAAAACATGAAAAGGCCTTCATCTTTAGAGCTATAAAGGCTAGTCGCAGCATCATCAGGGATGCTTTGATATAGTGTAGCTAAAGCCTGTACGGTCAGCTTTAATCTTAGACCCTATAACTGCAGTCGCAAATAGCCTATAATCATGCTACCAAATTTAAACTTCCAAGTCCACACAAGCAATAATAATGCTAAGCTAATAATCTTCATCACTGTGTGTTTTGGTCTGGTTGCTTTTACATGATTATATGGCAACTAATATTTTAATTAGCGATCACTACACAAACAAAAACAAAACCTTCTTTTAAATATCCAAAATTTGGCAACACTTTCCCTCAAAATGAACTTCGCCGAGCTTTTACCTGCAAGCGTCTTTGCAAAAAGATGAGAGGTTATTATACGACGCTGCTTTGTAAATAGGAATTTATTGCAGTGAAACGATGGACTAGCTCAGGCAGCTGTGGAAATCCTTGAGCTGCTGGGATGATTTGCTAATCCCTGGACTTCTATTCTATTTTGGTTACAGATCCCAAAACAGTCATTTTCTGTCATAATTGTTATGATCCAAGCTCCCAGGATTATTTATTGTTTGGCAATAGAAACTGCCTTATTTTCTACATTTAAAAATAAGTAAATGCAATGGTTAAGACAGCCTCTTATTAGCCAATCCCTGCTCAATTAAATGGGAGTATAGAAAACCTAACAATCCCTTGGGATGTTTTTTTTTTTCCCCCCTCTCTTTTTTCCTCCCATGAACTCACAAAAATAAAGATTAATGCTTTCTGAGTTCTTCATGTACATCTAGTTTTGGTTTGACAATTTATTTTGGTTTTCACTTTTACTTTCTAAATTATGCCTTGGGATGTCTGCTGGAACTCCAGGGGGCTTCTGTTGATGAGCTTTGTGCAGCCAGGCAATTTTATGTTATTAGGATGCTGTTTTTTTTTAGTTTAATACGTTCTAGATTAAGATCGTATATACAAAATTTACTTTATAGCATATGTAGTCTTCTGGTTTGATCATAATATACTCACACAGTAACACTTTGAATGGTTGGCTTGTATTAGGTTTTGTGTCAAATTAAAAAGCACCATATTAAAATAAGCAGGTAATGAACATACTTTTTAAAAATAAAATTATACATTTTTGTATTAAAATGTTTTTTTTAATTGACCTGATGCAACATTCTAAATCCTAAATTTCATGTCTGCATCAGCTGCAAGTTAAAAATCAACAAAATTAACAAAAATAAATCTTCCGTCTGCATGTAATTAATCTTCGTGTGTTATTATGTGTAAATTGAGTTACTGAAATAAAATAATGTTTTAATAATTTTTTTTTTCAAATGCATCTGAAAGTATTTTTAGATGCTTATTATTAGTTATATGCAAATTCTATCCAATTTTATGCTTTCTGAAAATTTATGACCAATTTTAAGTCTTTCTAATGTGTTATAGTTCATAATTTTTTTATTTATTTTTTTCATGGTTAGGGTTTGGAAGTCAAGCTTTAATTCAAACAACAGTTTTCAGTCTTTGTCTCGTATGAAAACTTTCTCATTAGGGTATTTGGCATGTCCGTATGTGACAGTTTAGGTCAAGTCATTGAAAATTATTTCAACAGAAAAATCTTCCCAAATAGATAAAGTTGACAAACGCTGAGCTTCTGCAAAGACATTCTTAAAGCTCTGACCTCAAACCTCAGGAAAATATGTGGTTCATGCTTCGGTGCCAGGACACAAACCGATTTAAATGAACTGCATCAACTCTGCCAAAAAAAGAGTAATCAAAGACTCAAACAGGGTTACGCTAAAATCTGGTTAATCGCTACAAGAAGCATGTAGTCAAATGGCAGAAAGACATTTAGCCAAATATTAGAGGCGGTGTAAATATATTTTTGGAGTCTGCGATTTTTGTCCTGCGTGCATAAGAAGAAAGTCCAATATAAATTCAAACTTGTGCATCAACATTTTACTTTTTGTGCAGTGGAAACTAAACACTAAAAACTACAAGTATAAAAATACTGGTCTAACTCCAGTCCAGACTTGTTCCCCAATGAGTAAAATATAAATGATTCAGTGCAAACTATTTTAGAGATAAATTGCAAAAATTAAGGAATGTTACTTTTAATAATAATATTAAGATTAAAATGCAACAGTTTTCCTTAGCTGTTCACTTCTGAACCGAGACTGTTGTTAAAATCAGTAGTGATGCAATAAGAGTGGTAAAACACACCCTGGTGCAAGCTATTTTTAAACATGTGGTTAGCATCTATTTTAAAAAGAGTAAACATTTAAAAATAACATTTCTCAAATTCAAAACTGGATGTTGTCTTGCTGCTTGTACTACTCTGAAACGAATGCCGACTTTAAATGTTTTGCACATCATTGCACTCTAATTTATGATGCATTGTTTTTCACCAACCATTTTCTACTAGAAGAGAGTTACGCAGTTCTGTTTGAAAATCTGGGGTAATATAAAGTAGCTGTTTATAAAAGCATGATTTTCAAAAGCATCTCTAGTTTCATGATCAGAGTGGGGAGATGAAAAATATTATTTTCAGCTCTCAGAATTGAGTTTTATATAGTAACAATTGATGCGAGGTAGGTCACTCAAACCTCTATACACAGACTCCATTTCAATTTTCAGCCCAGCAAAGAGTAGCAAAACAATATCTGCTGAGAGCGTCTGAAGCCGACAGAAACAAATATCTGCTTAGTAAAACATAAAAACACATCTCCCACTTTGAGCAGAAATAATACATTTCCATGCACAGTTAGAAATGCACTAAACAAGACACTAAGTGCTTACCACTTGAGTTCTGCGAACTGTTTGTATCAACCAAACTGGTCTGAATCGCGCTCTCTAATTTCCGTCTAAATGGGCTGTCTACAAGGGAAAAACAGGAGAAACAATAAGTGGCATACTCATAAAAAAAAACAAGTGACCTGCGCATAAAAAAACACAAAAAGGGCAAAAATATTTTAAATTCAAGCTACGAACACCCACAACTATTAGGTTGAAGCAAAATTAATGGCATGCAGTGTACATTTAATTTTAATCTGCAGCATTGAAATCAATCATACTGACAGGTTTGAATAAGGATCCAAATGGTCATATTACATTTAAATATGGGTTTAATTCTGCCTATTCGTTTCATCTTTTTGACCCACTTCTACGAAGCGAGTGTGTGCCGTGCTTTAAATAGGCTGAGTGCTTCTTAGCAGAAAGATAGGTTGGGGAGGTGGGGGATGGTGTGGCAAGGCGAAATGAGACTCAAAAATTGCACTACCATTTGAGAATTTGTCAATTTTTGCTAACCTAAAAACGATGATTGTTGACTTTTTATTTTGCATCTTTTTTTTTATCTTTTGTGTTAAAATTCCTTTGCTTATTTTAGTTACACGAATGGCCAAGAGCATTTGCTGTCTATTTTTTACAAGATCATTTCACAAGAGCAAAGCAACTTTGCTTTTTCTGCATATATTTAAAGTGAAATCCAGCAAAAGGGGTTTAAACCCCCAGGATGATATGATACAAATAAGGACGCCCCGATACCAGGTATTATACCAGGGCTCTAGTATATTTAATGAGAGGTATCAAAGTCCACAACTAACTTAATCCTCTGTACTTGTTATTGGTGTAACATGTATAATTTTGTTACACATAAATCAAATCTAAAATACCGGTAAATAAAAATCATAGCCAAATCTGTATTACAGTCCCTCCACACGTCTTCCTGATATTGTGGGAGGAGTCTTTGTCTTGCAATTCCAAAGTTGTTGGTTCAATTCAAGCTTTATCCCCAAATTGCCAAGTCCGTATATGAATGTGTGCGTGTTTTCACTGTTAAGCGCTTTCATTGTGACTAGAAAAGTGAAGCATAAATTCTAACAAATCTATGCATTATAACAAATCTTTACACTGATAATGATTATGAAAAGAGAATGGAGGCTAAAATGTTTGATGAAATAATGAAAAAAATCACAACCCCCACCGGACAACTCAATATTAGCGACAGTTTGTATTGTTTTTTTTTTTTTTTTTATTTTTGCAAAAACATTTTCCTGGTATGGTAAGGATGAATGTTTTTGTCATTAGGCTCAAAATGAAATTAAATAAATCTTTGTTAATATACTGTTAGCTTTATACAAATCTGAATGCTCTCTCTTATGTGTAGCATCAAAATAAAATAAAACTTACTGCTCAGCGCTTTGCTCAGACCTGTAATTCGGAAGGAAACAGACAAAAATCATTCTGAGTTTGAAGCTTTGTTCAGAAGGGTATTATTCGTCCAACTTCACATAGCAATAAACAAAAACGTCACAAAATAAGCCCCATACTTACTTTTTATCTTATTAGCTTGGCTGTGGCTAAATTTGCTCATGTCCAGGGTACCACATTCTTGTACACGTGAAGTCTTCAAATCAAATGACCCTATAACAAAAGTATCTGGGAGTCATATACACACCAATGTAAGACTTAGATGCTCTATATGTTCATAGAGCATCTGATAGTAAAGCAGTATAACTGCAAACTCCTACAATATATTAGATAATAAAGCAATGTAACTGTTTAGTGAGAAGATTCCTTTTTACAAAGGTAGTTTGTGAATTTTTTTTCATCTGGAACTTAATTAATTAATGCTTTATGATTAAAGTCAAAACTTGGCAGACTTCAAGCCACCATTAAACCCGACGAGGCACAAATAAACTAATCAAACTGTTCTTATTTGGTTTAATTTCCTCATTTTTTCTTAGTAATTGAACATGTCAACATCATCTTACTTGTATTGAAGTAAAAAAAAAAAAAAAAAAAAAAATTACGGTACATTTATAGGGATATTCCACAAAGCTGCAATGTAAAAACAATATTTTTCCACCATTCCTCTAATTTGCTCTAAATGAAATTTTAGTTGCATGAAGTTTTTTGGCTTGGTGCTGCAATCAGACTCACCCAATGGTGTATGAAGAGCAACATGCTCCTGGTATGGGTTGAAGTATTTGTACTGCTTCCCACAGAACTCACAAACATAGCTCCCAGTTTCTGGAGATGAAAATAAACACAATTAACTTGTTAATTACTCCAATAAATACAGAAACAATCACATTTGCCATCAGGAGAAAGAGGAAATAAGAGACTAAAATAACACTGGTGATTATGTTTGAAGAGCAGACTTTGTGTTAAGCAGTGACTGTCCCCTCATACAGGTGCATTTAATTTAACAAAAATATCACTGAAAATTATCATTTCAATATGTATTTTTATTTATTTCAATAATTCAATTCAAAAAGTGAAACTCATTTTAAATAGATGTATTACACACAGGGATATAATATGGGAAATGATTTGTTTAAAGTTGATGTTTAAGGCTTAAACCTAATGAAAACAACAAATTCAATTTCTCACAAAAAAGTTATATTATATAAAACTAATAAAAATGATTTAAACCTTGTCACTGCCAAACGCTTACATGTCAGACACTGACATGTCTGTAAGGACACCGGTGTCAGTCAAGAAGCTGATACAGAATCTCCGTCTGATGGCTTTTATCAGAGAAAAGTTATTTTTTTCAATTCAGTTGGAAATCAAGGTCCTAGGAGTCTAGACTAAATATGGAGATGTACAGAATTTAAATTGTCTGAGGTCCACTTTGAAATTTCCTCAATCAGTGATTGGTTTGGGGAGCAAACTTGTGTTGGTCCACAGTATTTTATCAAATCACCAGCCACCAAACTGGAAAAGTGGGCTGGCACTTTCCACCAGCCCACTTTACAAAACTATTAATACCTTTTTTAGGGAAGAATCTCTTGTGTACTGTCAGGAGGAAGATGAGAGACATCAGAGTCAGCAATGTAGAGCAAACGAAGGCCGCTACAACTCAATCTGGGCTTCCTTAACTCCGCAGCGGAGCTACAGGATGATCACATCCAAGCCATGCCACACTAATGCAGTAAATCATGCAAAAGAGGGTTGGAACAAGACCAACAACAGGGCCTGTACTGTATTATGCAGTGCATGGACATGCTTTTCTTAATGCTAAAATTTTGCTTCATCAAACAGAATCTTTTTGTCAATCTTCTGTAACATTTCACTTTTCTCAGAATTTTTTTTTTTTTAGGACCCCTAACATAATTCACCAAAATTAACAAACACTTGAAATACATCATGATATGTATAAAGAATTGATAAAAAATTAGCTTCACTTTTTGAATTAATACGGTTAAAGTCATGCGTACAGGATCAAATTTATACATACATCCCTAATAATGCTGGAATAAATGTAACAATGCTGAGGATCAACTGTGTACAAGATCCAGGTATGGGTTTGGTTGGATATTTGAACAATCATTTTGTTCTCTGATTAAAGCCTATTTTACACATTTGGGAATAACCTGCTAAAGAGAATGGCAAGCTACATTTAACATAAAATGAGAATTTGTTGTTTCATCATGCTTCAGTAAATCCATGTTCTAAAAGTCTTCTGTGGAAACACTCATCCTCAGCTGGTATGTAGGTGTTTAACAGGGCACCAGTGGTTGATTAGCTAGGACATGCTAGCAGGGTAAACCTGCTAAGCACTACAAATAAAATTCTTATTGCTGATTCTATGTTAAACTCTCTATGCACATTTTACTTGTCCAGTCAACAAGACAAGATTCTACAACATCTCTGCACAATAAATGAGTCAATCATCCAATTTAACTTGGGAGCATGTTGGCTAAAACCGACTGCCGACATGTAGCACCTGGCAATTCAAATTAAATCAACTAAAAAGAACATTGGAAACAGAAAATGATCTAAAATGTACTTAAAAAGTTAGAAACTATAGATAATAGTAACCGAAAAACTTGGGTAGGACCTTTTCTGATGGTTTACACTGACTGGAAAATAGGTTTGGGTTTGTAGTGTGCGATTTGTTATGTGACTTTTTAAAACGTAACAAAAAGAAAAGCAATTTTGAGAACCATAGTAGCCTATGTTTAAACAAACTACGAGTACTTCAGTCTTACTTGGTCCAATTTTCTGATAGGGTTCAATAGGCTCCTCCTCTTTAAGGCCATCAACAGGTAGAACCACCTGCTCATACGGATCTGAGAGAGACGGAAACATAAGCACTGACATGCTGGTGGTATTCTTAAGTAATACAAAAAACAGTAGATTATGTTTTAATCTGCTCTTCACTAATGCTTCATGACATTAGCTAAGAGGCATTATTTACTTAGTAGCATAATAATAAAAATGTCATCAATGCTAATAACTGAATTACAGAATGCAGCTATTAGGGGTCTTTTTTTATTTTTTTACCAATGCAACAATATACCATTTGTCTATAATTTTTTAAACTCCACACTGCACTCTGAAAACAGATATCCAGGCATTGTGACTAAACAATAACATTCTTGATAAAAGTTTGCAAGAGATATAAAAACTAACATTTGAGGGAAAATATAAACTAAGGCATATAGCACAATACACAATGAGAGAGTTGCAAACATAACTGAATCAAGAGGTCCAAATGAGGAGCTTAACTCTACTGGTTTCATTATCAGACCTCAGGTTTCAAAGACAATCATATTTTTGATGTAACTTCTAAAACTTGAGGTTACCATCCACTGCGTGCAGGTCACGGTGCTCCTGGAAACAGCTGTAGTATTTGTACTTCTTGCCACAGATGTCACAAGAGTAACGGAAGCTACCTGCAAATGAACAGAAGAGAAGCAAAGTTTATATTTTCCAACGTAAGTTCAGCTAGACAGACGATTTCAATTGCTGTAATGTTTACATTTAAGAGACAAAAAACAATGAAGAATGAATTATGGGTCAATAATCACCAGCCGGCAGCAACAGATATGTTTCTGCATTTTAAATATAAGAAAACAGGAATGTTACATGCAAAGAAGGTGCAATACATACACAGGAGTTTCTACATAAAAACCCCAGCGTACTATAAGCCTGGCGGGCTACCAGGCTTTACTTGGCCCCCCACCAGGTTAAGCTCTGTCTTAAGTAGTTGTTTTTTTTATACACCAGTAACAGAGAGAGTAAAGATGGATTAAGCGAGGGTTATAGTTGACACGTTGGTCTCTCTTCACCAGTGATTCACAAATCAGTCTTAGACAGAACCATAAAAAATGATTTATGTTCTGCTTTCAGTCTTTCTTCAGTGGAGAAAGATGCATGCATCACAGAGATTAAATTAAATCACACAGAAAGAGGAATCTGATGATAAAATGAAAACTCAATGACATGGCTGGCAAATTTTTGTAAAAAAAAACATTGAAGAAGAAAAAAAAAACATGACGTGCCTTTATCCTACAAGAGTGATCTGTAAACTGCTTTATATGAAAGGCAGAACCTGACTGATGTAGAATATTGTTTGTTAAAGTTAAAATCAATAAGCTTCAAAGACTTTACGATGTCATAAAAGTCAGCTTAAAATAGATATACGTAGATGCAAGCAAACCCATATGCCAATAACAGCAACATTTTAATATATAAATGCTGTATTAAGTGCAAACAAAACATGAAAAAGGTTCAAATATTTGCAATGTGTTTCCAAGAGAAACCGATGCAAACAGAAAAGCATAACGCAGCAAGATAAAATCTAATTCTAACTATATCTCTTCAACAGAGGAAGGTTTATTCTTCTCTCGATAATTAAATATCAGACTTATTTTTCCCGTGATGTTGCTTTTCCCCTGGAAAGCAACATTCATGTGGCTTATATCATTTGACAATTAGGCAACAAATTACATTTTTTTCCATAATTTCTATACTGGGAGTGTTAATGACAATTTTTGGATTTTATTTGAGTTTGACTATTTCCGATTTTAACCGATTCAATTTTTTAAACAAGAACTATTAAATATAAGAAAAGAAAAAGTGCTACAGATTCTTTGATACAGGCATTAGCTTTAAATCGGACGAAAGATGAAGGAATAATAGGATTATCTCCACTCATTATGTCCCTTACCTTTATCTGATCTTTAATAAACTCAAAACCAAGGGCTTTGAAGTATATTGAAGCCTTTTATGGACTAAAAAATAAGGGGTTCCATAGTTTAGATGCATTTAATAAAAAATAAAATAAAATAAATTAAATTTTCACCTTTTTAACTGCCAATAACTGATTATGGTTGCTTAAAGTAAAAAACATAAATAAATAAAAAATCTGATTTGAACTGTGAATTTGCCAGACTTTTTCAACTCTTCAACACTTTGAAAATTCAAACATGTTTTTCCAAAATATTACTTTAATATTTTGTTCCCAGAATAAATATGAAAACAAAAATATGAATGTCAACATAACTACACTTTTCTTCACAATACAAAAGTTAACACCTGAGCTATACAACAACTAAAATCCATAATAAAGCCCAGAACAAAAAATGTAAGGTTTTAATATTATTTCCCCCTCCAATTAACACAAGGTTATTTTACAAAAATTAGATGACTTCGTTGACTTGTCAGCCTAATAAAAGCTCAAATAAGATGGTTCTAGACACAGGCGAGGCCAAATTCATAGTAAATCAACAACGGGGTAAACAAGACAAATAATTGGTTATGGAAGCCTGAATCTCTGTAGATGGGGTTTCTCTTCATTGTCAGTCTTCTGTAAATCAAATGTCGCAAAACGGTTTTAAAGCAAAATCCAAACTAATCTAATCATACTATATTTTAGCAGTTTGGCAGCCTACTTCCCTTTTTAGACTTCAACCATCCAAAACGCAGAGATTTGTGCTTTCTTGTGATTCAGCAACCCCAACCACTCATGTACAAACATGATACATTGGCATCTCCCTTTGTTCTGCACCCACTCAAACACAGAATCAATACATCATCACGAGAAACGGCAGCTAATTTGATCAAGTGGAGTTTGTAGCTGATGATTTGTTTCAGTCCCCTCGGTAAATAGCAGAATAAACAATGAACACCACAGCTGACAAGAATGCTAATGTGAATGTAAGAACTGTTCTGCTATTTTGTAATTCAAATACCACAAATGTAAACTATTCGGTTTGTAAAATGTTCAGTTGGCTGGCAAAAAAGCCTCCATCCTCCTGTATAATTAATGCAAAAATATTTTCTATTGCATTTCACAAGACCCTAAAATATTATCCATCCTGAGTTGCAGCCAGCCCATAAAAGTCTTTATGAAGCACATACCCTAAAATAAAAGGCTGAGAATAAGCCCATTATTCAACTTGTCAGAAGGCTTTAAGTCAAGGTTATTGTATTCAACAGGTTATTTAAAAATGAGTAAGGGGGAATAATTTTAAAAAGACTTTTCATGCAGAGATAAATTACCCGAGATAAATGGATTAAGGTTGTGCTATGCTGTCTTCTGGCTGTCAAAACAATGGGGACATTATTTTATGTCTGGTTTTTTATTATTTAATTAGCTGATTGATTTATAATAACCTGACTTTTGAAATTTCTCCAAAGAAAATCATTCTGTGCCACCATAGCAACGCCAAACAGGCAGAGATCTATAATTTTAACAGCTAGCACCTGAAATTGGCTATTATTGACAAAAACGGTCAAGGTTTGCAATAATGATCGCATGTCTCAAAGGGATTATTAAAGAACTGATCATTAGAGAATTGTAGCCTGTGTCCAAAATGAAGTGCGGTCTGCCCACCTCTGTGTGAGTGCAAAGCAACAGAAGCTGAAAAAAGTCATTATGGTCAAACAATTCCAATTCACTGTCATTGTAAAACGCTTAAAAAAAAAAAAAAACATAACTTCGTTTTGATTAGTTAAAAACTGCTTTTAGACAGTATTTATACAGGTAAGCAGATAGACTGAACACGGCGGGCGGCTGAGTAGTTGATTCCTAGAGTGTAAGTGTAGCTTTATGGACGAACCGCACATTTCCCACATATTCTTTTGTATTTTTATGTATTCGAAGGTGAATACACAAACTAAAAGCTGGTGTATAGACATTTTTTTCTAAAGTTATTTGTGAGCTAGTCTCTTTATTATTAACTTGAATATAATTTCAGATTTGTGTATAAATTTTCTTCAGGTTAACGTAGAAAGTGAGCTATTATTGTTACAGGTTAATTTTCTAAACTACAAAAAAAAAAAA
>NW_015112935.1:26462-31915 GCF_001443285.1 Poecilia latipinna | reverse complement strand
AAAAAAAAAAAAAACTGTTAAGGAAGCTCAAATATGAAAAATTGGACTGATGTTGATATCCAATAGTAACACTGGTGTTAAGCCAGATTTACCAATATTATATTTTATAAATTTTTTAAAATCTCGATTATCGTAAGAATAATCGATAGATTACTCGATTACTAAGATATTCGTTTACAACAGCCCTAGTTTAAAATGTAAAGACTTGGCACAACCAAAAGTGCTTTACAGTATTGTCTATTCTCCTAAGAATTTAATCTCAAAGTTTTTTTGTTTTTTTTTCCCATCCAGTCTCAGTGGCCTAAATATTAACCGTCACAAAAAGCTTGGGAGTATTCAGCTTGTACTCCTCATACACCATCTAAATGTTCTCACTCCATCTCCATTAACTGCTCTTTTCTTTACTTTATTTTCTTTCACTATGCAATGTACATGTACTGAAGTCTCTAGGTTGCATATTCACATAAAAAGTACAGTGAGCATGTGTAGGTAGATGTATAAATAACTCGCAAGTACTACTCTGAGGCACAAGTATTTTTAGTCCTGATCAAACTTTGAAAGTGACGTTAAAGCGCCGGGTAAAAACTGGTCCTATATGACTGGTATTCATCATCTTGGACTTAACCTTTTCTCAGTAACCCATTTTTAAATTGCACACTGTAAAAGATTACCTCGATTACTTGCATTTTGTTTCCACAATCTTCCTGTTGTGTGTGCAATTATCTACATTCGTGTATATCTGTTTTAAAAACTACATCAAATCTGCTGTCATGCAAATAAAGTTTGCTTAATGGATAATTGGCAAAGGTGTACTTACTATTGGGTGTCTGAGGCAGACCATCTCCAACCATGCTCTCTGATTCTATAATGAAAAAAAAATAGGTTTGGACTTGCTTGAATAGATTAATGCCAACATGTACTTAAAGATCCAGCTCTGTTTGCACCAAATTATTATTTGAAGACAATAAAGCATATGAGCAAAATGTGGCAAAAATGACTATTATTTTGTTCCTTTGTACCCTTTTTTGTTCACACTGACCAAACAGAGTCGGCGTACTATAACCTGAGTGTGCGCTTTCAAAAAGCATGTTGGCAATTTGGAATCAGAGGCTTGACAACAACAACAAAAAGAAAGACAGAATCAAAAAAAGACAGCCAGGTTGGGTAAATTACGGCATTGACTATTCTGTGAAAAATATCTATGTTTAAGGTTTTGCTCAAAGAAAAAAAAAGAAAAAGAAATGAATACAAGCCAGACTCCCACAGAATTCTCTGTTCTTGCACTCATTTAAAGATCCATGAAAGGGTGTTTTAAACGTCACCTACAGCAACAGGCAACTTCTCGCTATGTGAAAATATAGAAGTCTATTGATTTTCTTATCCGGGCTTATAATACCCCCCTGTTGGCTTGTATTTTATGCTCCTTTGTGTTTTAGCCAAAAAGAAGGCTTCTCATGCCAGAACATGCATGCAATCCTTTAAGTCCAAGCAAAGTTGAAGCTTTTTCTCTTTTGAATATTGTATTATTTTCTTTTTAATGGGCCCACAAAGAGAAATGTGATACGAATCTGAACTGACTTGCTTTTTCTTGCAGGCCGTCAATGTCTAAAGGTGCTGCCTTTTAGTTTTGGTTGGAGTTGATTCAAATCATAATAACTTCCTGTGGTGGTATTTTACCCTGTGAATTGCATTATATTGCATTGTTTCAGAATAACCTAGGTCCTACACTGGCCTCTGAGCACACCGGACCTGTCATTCACTGACATCATTATGACACAAAAGACAAAACAAAGGAGAGCTCGAAATGCTGAGCAGTTGAAATCCTTTGACAACCAAGAACAGGGAAACATTTACAAAACTGTAACAACTGACTTCAAAAGCTCCCAAATATATGTGTTGCTGTGAAACCAGAGGAGATACAACCCAGATGTGAAGAATAAATATAGACAAAATAATAAATAATACTGAATTACTATTTTTGGAGGATGTCCAGCCAGTTATTTTAGTAGCAAATTCAATTTAGTTTGAAAATAAAAGGCAGATGGCAAAGCTTCATCCTGCAAAGTTGACCTTTCGAATGTTGAATGAGAATGCTGGAACCTGACTGACGGGGGATATTGTTTCTGATGATCAGTGATCAATATGTTTGTATTTAATCCTGACTTGACCTCATCAGTTAGTATTAACCCACGTCTACATAAGCAGAAAAATATGACAGAGTTTACGCATATCTGCAAGTGTTGAAAGATACAAGTTTCTGAAGTATTTTGGCCACTGCAGCTCCCTGTACCTATAGCTACTTGGTTAGGCAGGAGATTAACTTTCCTTTCCATAAAAACATAAAAAAAAAAAAAAAAAAAAATGTCAGCCAGGGCGAAAAGGCTCCCTGAAACTTGTTCCAAAAAAATGTAAAACTCAGGTCAGTGCAAATGACACGAGATTAACACAAATTGACTGATAATGACATATTTCAGTGGTGAAGTCTGCGACAGATGGAAGAAAAACAAATGAAGACAGATTATTTTTGCTATGCAAATGTGCACAAAGTTTTGCTGCTTGTAAGTTTAGTGTTTCAAAAAATATTTCTAACTGTTGATAGGCTAGATCAACTCTGAAGCTTTAAACATAAAGACTTGTTTTTTTTTTAATGAAAAATATGAGAGGTTCTTTAAAAAAAAAAAAAAGAGGGTGGGGGTGCTGTGATGGCACAGGAGTTAAGCACAACCCACATATGGAGGCCTTAGCTTTCAACACGGCTGTCGCAGGTTCGACTCTCGGTCTGGATTCGTTTGCTGCATGTCTCTCATTACCCACTTTACTGTCAACTCATTATCAAATAAAGGCCACTAGAGCCAATAAGACCTTAAAAAATACAAACAAAAAATTAGGGTGATATTTGTTATTACATTTAAAAAACAATCAGTTTTTTAAATGTTTGTTGATCCACAGCATGTTGTGATATTTGTGAAAGTTTAATAACATAATCTTGGAATTATCTGGCTATTGATTTGCTTAATTACTTTTCATTCAGTCCACAATTACACAGTTCATGGGTTAATAAATATGGTTAGAATGGAAAAAAGGTGGAATTCAGAGAAATAATAATGAAAAAAGTGTAATTTGGTAGAATAAAAGGAGGAATTCGCAAATTAATAAAACAGATTTGAGGGGGCCCTTTCTTTAACTTCTGTCATTAAGATGCAGCCACCACTTTGTAAATCCCATGTGGGCAAATCGAGCAGCAACAAATCCATCTCAATACACTTTCTAAAAAGAATAAAAATACCTATTTGATCAAATCCAATAATAAGAAGATTACAAGTCAGTTACATACATTTAAAATTAATCCAAATTAAAGAACTGACTTGCAGCGTTAACTCTTCCTGGAAGGTTGTACAATTGACAACAAAACTGGCAAAAAAAAAAAAAAATATTAGTAACATGAGGAGCATGAAAGTATTCAATAACCTTTCAAGCAAGTCTTCTGCAAACACTGATATTGCAAAACCAAATGCAATTCAATATATTGTGCAGTCTTACTTCCAGTATTTCATTTTGCAATCCTAAACTCTAAGGAAAGAAGTTTATATATAAAAAAAAAAATCAATTATCTTACCTCTGTGTGCTCTGACGTGTGTCTGAAAGCAGTTGTAGTACTTGTACTTCTTCCCACACACTGCACATACATACGAACCTGCATAGACATGTTAAAAGTAAGTTTCAGTACCATTTCATAAGCAGCAATTAATTTATTACAGCCAAACTTTTTACCATAAGGTTCAAGTTGGGATTAACGTCCGAAAGTTATTCAAGTGAAACTAGATTATTGTTGTTATAATGATGTTGAGATCACATCTTGCACAATTTCAGTATGTAAATATGAGAACTGTTCTTTTGTTGGATAGCAAAAAATTATAGCAATGTTGACAGAATTATAACAGCTGTAGCTGTGGGAAGAAAACTTAGAGTTGGCTATGCTCTGTGTCAGTGAGGTGCTAAAGAGGCAGCATTATGTAAAATCAATAGCTGGCGCTATGCTTCTGGACAATACATAATACTGCCCCTTTAAAAAAAACTTCAGAAGAAGCACTTATGGTGTGAGAGACTATTTAAAACAAAGCTATGTTGTATGGACATAAACTATATAGCTGATTCTTTAGGTTGCTAAAATCAAGTGTTAAACTTGATTTTAGCAGTTTTTTTCTTAATATTTCAGGAACAAAAAGAAGCTATCACAAAACATCAAGTCACATGCCTCTTGGTGATATTTCCTACGGATGATAAAATAGAAAAAAAATGTTCCCAGAGCCAACTTATGCTATGAAGGCTAAATGTATCGCAGCTAAGATGATTTGTTTTCATTTTGCTTCCCAGCTCCTCTTTCTTATGAATCACGTTGAGTTTAGATCTTAAAGTTAGGACAAGCATCAACATTCCTTCAGAAATACACACAACGACTGATGTTAACAGTTACTAATGCTAATTGCTCTAATCATTATAATTGATGGTATAAGATGGAAGAGTTTAAAATGTCGACTTCTGACTCATTTGTCTTTGTTTGAAATTAATCAAACTCCACTTTACAGAGACTGCTCTCTCACACATCTTGTGACTCCTAAGATAAATAATTAATGACCACTCATGGCAAGAAGGCCAGAAAGAAGTATTTTAAATGCTGGAAGTACACTTTAATAAAGATAAATTTGACTCAGCTAAATAACTATTGGCAGGTCAAATTCTCTCATCAGTGCATCTTTAGTGCTGGAGTAAGGGTTTATACAAAGTGTGGGTTCTGAACTGGTTCGATAAAAAAAAAGATATTCACAACCAGAGAATCACCACTATTTTACATCACTGTGTTATTTTAAATATTTCTTCCAGTTAATGTTTGATCACAGAACTGGTGCAAGTCAACACTGGCACAGCTTTAGAATTGGGATTGAGTGGTAGAAAGACTTTAACACGGGGGAATGAATGAAGGACACACTCGCACTAATCACAAGAAGTCAGCTTCCATTTCCAAATCCTTATGTACTTTATATTGCCGAAAGTATTTGCCCGTCTGCCTTGTTACAATCCCACCCTAAAATTCCTAAAGTAAATTCTGGCACTGAGCTTTAACCTAGAGGTCAGTGACCGTAACATGCCTTCACTCACATATTAACTTTAGCGATATCTCACTCATATTTTAAATTAACATGATGTCAAGCCATCCTTTGAGGCCATGAAAGCTTCAACATTTTGAGGAAGTGTTTGCTCCGGACTTAGGAGCACATATATATTTCAATATATATATATATATATATATATATATATATATATATATATATATATATATATATATATATATATATATATATATATATATATATTTTTTTTTTTTTTTTTTTTCTTCAAAAAACCCATTGTGAGGGAAAAAACTCTTGTGGGTTTTAAGACCTTGGGGAGCGGTG
>NW_015112935.1:0-23337 GCF_001443285.1 Poecilia latipinna | reverse complement strand
TTTTTTTTTATTCTTCCAGAAGCACATTGTGAGGGAAGACACTGATGTTGGATGTAAGAGCTTGGGTAGCAGTGTCCACTCTTATTTATCCAAAATGTGTTTGCCATGTTGAGGTCAGGGCTCTTCTCCTCTAAACTCACTCATCCATGTCTTTAAGAACCTTACTTTGTGCACTGATATGCACTAAACTCTTGGAGACTACATGAAGCTCAGAGGTGTGTAGTGATTGACCTCTTCCCACTTCACAACTCATCTCCTGACTCTGGTCTCTGTTTTTTCATAGCCTACAATTTTGTGGATTTGTTGCTTTCATTCACAATCACTTTCGATTGATTGTAGCACTTTAAATAGTTGACTGTGGAATCTCTAATATGAAGGAAATAGTTGTACAGGTGGCATCTTATGGTCCAACGGTGAAGTTCAATGAGATCCAGAGAGCGACACATTATTTCACAAATGTCGTAGAAGCAGCCTTGCAAGTCTAAGTGCTGAATTTTATACACCTGTGATGAGACACAGGTGTATAAAATTGAACACTTGAATTCAATGATTTGGAGGGGCGAGCGTATATTTTTGGGAATGCAGTACTTATGTGAAGATACGAAGCTGCGAAATACGAATATGAAACAGGTGAATTTAGGAGTACTGCAAAATTTTGGACAAACTGTTGTTTGTGTCAACATCTATAATTAAATTCCTGTTTATTATTAATCCTAGCCGGAAAGAACCGGCGCAGGCTGGTTTTTAAAAGCTGCTGATTCCAATTAATTTTTTATTTGCTCTAGTTTACTCAGAATAATGATTTATGTAAATGCTGTTGTGTTAGACCGTGAGCTTTAACCAAATTTACATCATGAATCAACCTTATATACAGCTTCACTTGTATACATGCATGACGCCGACATGATTTTTGAATCATCTGAATGGTATCTCAATATTGTAAAATAGTGGACATTAACATAATTTAAACTTGGCAGATGTGTGGAAGAATGATGTGTAAGACAAAATATATTTTCCGCCCCTAGAAGAAACTTGTAGAAAAATATTTATTTTCCTGTTATTCAAGCAAATTTTGCAATACCCATCTTTGACATTTAGCTGCTATCCCAACATGACTCCATTTTGATTACAGTTCAAAAATGACTGAACAGAGCATCAACTGGATGTCAATAATCCTTCAAACAGTCCATCTTTTTAAGAAACAAGTCCAAGAATAATCAGTTGAATGTAGATTTTTGCACTGCAGGAATACTGTTTTCATAAACTGGCTCTAGATTTGACATGTAAAAATAAATGTAACTTTTTAAACTTCAAGCAAATGCAATGATATATCAGTATAATCACACACCTATGCATGAGTCAGTGCTCTTCGTTGGAGGAGGAGTACCAAGGGCAAACATACCCTCGGTTTGAGCTCTACGGGTTCCACCTCCGCTTGATCCTCCATCTTTTCCTCCAATAACGACACAGATCTCAGCAGGGTTGGCATCTCCGACTTTCCCGTTGCTCTTCTCTGAGATCCCAGGCTCTTTCTTCACAGCAACCGTCGGTGGCGTACTACTCGTGGCTGTGGAGGGATCCGTGGCTGCATTCCCATTTCCACTTTCAGCCTGCTCCTTCCCAGGATTAGGTGCCTCCGGTGCACTCATGACTCCACCTCCTCTGAGTCTGTGCTTCTGTAAGAGGAGTAAAAACAGGAGTCGATATAAAAATACATCCTAATAACGTAATTTGAAGCTATATGGCCTCCAATCTTTGCCCCATTCTTGCATTATACAATGGAGTATGGAAATGAACATTTGTGTCTATTATCTAAGAACAAGCCACCAAAGATTATCGGCAGCTTGCTTTTTTAAAAATGTTTCACATGAGACCCATTTTTACGTTGTTATGGAAAAACAGGACTGTGGTTCGAAATAACAAAGGATCTAATTAGTGCTTGAGAGGAACCTACAATTAACCAATTAGAAACAAGGAACGCGAAGTAGTGCTGTTGATGTCAAGCATTATAACATTGCGCTATGAGAAATTGTGCCTTTTAATATTTTTAATGTGGAAAAAAAAGCATCCAATCAATCAATTCTTAAACTTGTTTATAAATACAGAAAGCATGAAACATTATTTTTTTTGGTTTCCATTCAGAAACATTTCTCTTTATTGAAGCAATCTCTAATGTGGCCTTTAACAACATCTGATGAAAACATTGAATTACCTTGTTTGTTTTTTTTCACACAAGCTAGTTAATTGAAAAATACAAGCTGTTTTAATAAAACTTTTAGAAACTGTTATAAAAAAAACTGATAGTCTGTAGAGTAATTTACTACATATGAATATTTGCAGAATTTCAAAATATAAACTGCTGCCTAGATCTTGTAATATCCTACTATCAGTCTTTACCTCAAAGTAAAGGTTTAAGTCATCTTGTTAACATAATTTGTAAAAGTTGTGAAGAAAGAAGGCATTTGGCTATACCTAATTCTAATCTAAAACAATCTGGGCATCCTCAAGGCTTTAGGATACCCCAGCATGCTAGTTGAGACCGTTTAACTGAGAGTTAAAATTGTGTAGTCATGTACACACAAACCAGACACTGATGGAGATGTTTACTGTGGTGGTGTTCAGTGTTGCTTAGCTGTTATTGGAAGTCATCTTTAATGGCTTAAATCCTACACCCCTGTGGTGCTCAAATCACTGCAATTTGAAAAATATCTAAATTACACAGCTTACCACGTGGCTATAAAAGGCCTTGTTAAAAGAATGAGCTCAAATGCAACCAACCAAAACAGAAGTATGCCAAAATGAATGATGTTATGGAAGGAAGGAAGGAAGGAAGGAAAATCTGTCTTCTAATAATAGCACACCAATACAGCAACAAGTCTCCTTAAAGCCCAAAAGCACCTCTCTCTGAATAAGACACATGACCTAAAATGGGTAATACTAAAACCAAACATTGTTCTTTTTTTTTTTTTTTTTAAATCAAATGGTAGATGTGCACATGCAGTTAAAAAAAGGTGGTGGAAACATTAAAACTTGGTGTTTTTCTAAGGGTTGAGACTGTCAGATTCCTACCTAAACTACCCAACTTTTGGAAATTAAAGAAGCCGAGTTAATACTCCGTACAAAATCTTTTTGTTGCAACTCTTTTAAAGGTATGTCCCTGCCAGATTATATTTTTCTATGCATCTGGCCAAAATAGCTCAAGCCCAGTCAGAATGCAATGACTGCATCTGTCAACATCTATTTAAAAATAGTTGCTTTGTTGTTCTCTAACAAACAGATGAGGCCTTCATAAAATAGCTATGTCTACTAATTAGGTGAGTTCTGACGTCAATTGGCTACATAAGGTTTTATTTGCAGTTGTTCAAGTAAATCAGCCTACTTCATATGTAAATGTCATGCAGTCTATCTCACAGAATCATAATCCATTATATTTTGTGGATGGAACGTGATAAAATAAGAAAATGTTCAATGGATATGAATACTTTCGCAACTACTGTAATTCATCTGTTTCTGGTCTGGACAATTTAAAGAAAAAGGACATAAATTAAAAGTTGTTTTAAAGCAATGCAAAGTCGAAAGCAGATTTAAAATGCATAACACAATGAAAGCATCACTTGAGAACAGTGCAGCTCAATGATTGCCTTTTGCTAATTATCTTCTTCAGAAGGCAAACTGATTAAATGAAATCAAATGAAAATAAAATTTGATTGTTTTTTTTTACTGAAAGTCTTCACCAAAACAGGGTGAGGTGTTTTTGAGTCTGACAAGAAATTTGATATTAAATAACTTTTCAGAATTGAGAAAAAAAAATCATTTGAGTTTTTTATAGTTCAAACAGCTAGCCATTTATCTCTGAAACAGAAAAAGGGCAGCTTGTGGTATCACTACTGTAAATTTTTACAATATTTCACCTTTGTGCTACAGTAACTGAACATTAAAAGTATATTTCCTTTTTTCTGGGCAGGTACAGCAATTTGAGAAAAATATGTAGTTTATTTAGCTGCACTTAAATAAACTATTGTGAGTGTAACGTATTAATGTCAGCTTAAAAAAAAAAAAAACTTGATCATTAAAATGTAAAATCTTCTTTTCTTCACTTGGCCTAGATTTTACAGGTACCCGTCCAAAAATCTCTAAATAAAAATATGACGCTTCATGAAGACAACGTGATCCAAGAAGGCTTTAAAATTGAAAATTCTGGCCCTCATTACTGGTAGACAAAGATCCCGCACTTTATTTTCATTTCTAATTTCACATATTTCACAGTAGTACAAAGGGGTGGCTGAGATGGAAAAAAAAAGAGACAACACCCCTTTAATGTTTAGGTGTTGTTGCAATGTAGAGATGAAGACAGCAGGAACATAGGGAAAAAAGGAGGATTTTTATTACCAGAACTTATTAGGAATAGACTGGAAACAGCATGGTGTGGACTACGGATACACCAATATGAATATTTGGGCTAGAATCTGACATAGATATTGCTGTTATGGATGATAGCGATATCACATATGTCACTACACTTCGGTATTTTAGAAAAAAAAAAAATTACCACCCGCTGACATCACCACTTATTCTCTGCTTCAGTTAAACTCTGTACAATCCTGCGCTGAGTGATTGTCACTGTCATAACAAACAAACACCACACGACCAACCTCCTCCCCAGTCCTAACGTCAGTCCGGTTTTACACATCGGTCTGGATGCTACCCCTGGTAGGTAAATGAACTGTTGGGGGAACGGCTGTTTAAGATCAGAAAACTGAGACTCTGAAGTAAAAGAATAACACTGGAAACCAAAAAAAACAAAATGAAATATAAGAAGCTGCAACCAAAATTATCCTACCACTATCATATTCCAACAGACTACAACAGGTTGACATGAATGTAAATATTCACTGGAATGAAAATGGTCAACATAAGTAATGCAAGTCAAATCCTCAAACGAGATGCATGTACGTGTTTTAATCTAAAGGATGGGTGTATTTTTCTCTGTGCACTCACAGTAAACCACATAGATGAGGCGAAAAACCTGCAGAGCTATCTGGCCCTTCTTTATTCATGCAGAACAGCTAATGATTACCATAGAGGCGATGAGAACAATAAGCTCAGCATAGCTAACAACATTTAGAAAAACCCCCAGAAAAAACCCTCTCTTTAAAATAGAGCTTTTTGGGCAAACTTTTTAAAGTACAGAACATTTCTCTTTATTAACACCTCTGTAGAATACCTACAGGAAAATTCAGTGATCTGAGAGGTTGCTTTGCTCAGACCAAAGCAATAACCAATCATCTATGATTATTTATTTAGAGTCTATTGTTAGTTTATTAAATATTTAGCATGCTGGGCTTGTGTACTGGAGCTACAGAAATTAAGATACAAATGTGAGAAGTTCATGGTGCATATAAACAGATTGAGGAATAACTTTATTCATGCATGAATAAATCACTAAAAAACAAAATGAGGATGTTTTTATGATGACCTTTAGTTTGAAGAAACATGTTTTCAACTGGATTTTTCCCCCCTGCACTTTCCACTAAATTCTGCCGTTTTCTTGTCATTGAGCGTTTTAAAGTTACAACTAACATTAATATTTTCCATATTCTGGTATGCTTCACTGTACAGAAAATAATTGACGATACTTGTGGCATGTTGCGAGTCGGCACTGCTCTGATGGTTGGACGTGCTTTTTCTCCCCCCAAAAACACTATAAGAGGACTTTCAAAACCCCCTAATTCAACAAAATGTCACAAGTTAAAACAAAATGAAGTGCAAGGTTCACAGTGGAAAAAAACGAAGCCATCCCACTCATTATCGTTCAAGTGAATTTTGATTTCAACACAACTGTTTTTCTTATAATTGTGTTACCTAAAAGCTCCTAGATATTCTTTCTGAAACACCAGGTGTCGCTTCACAACAATTAATGCAGCTTCATCCTAAAGTCACGGCCAGAAAAGAAGTCGTAAAAACTACACAAGCATAAACAGTTTCAAATGAACCTGAGGAAATGAAGTTTAAGTTCCTCTAAGATTTGCACCACCTTATGTTGTCCTGTATATACTGATTTACATGTACATACACACTAATCTGGAAATTGCACCTTGAAAGTCATGTTGGTTTAACATTAAACAACAGTGAATGATTCACTGCTTCATCTTTTGTTCTATAATGCTAAGCCTCAATAGGCAGGTATTAGTAAAAATAATAATAATAATAATAAAACAGTTGACAAGATGACTTAAAAATAAAATCTCATACCCAATCCGATTTACGATTTGAATCAACTTCCTTTCTGTTCTAAAAAGAAATTACAAATGTTAGAAAAACCTTAATCATCCCTTCTGGGAGTTGACCTGAATTCAAAGTCTAACTAAACACAAGCTGTAAAACATGCTTGTAAAAACAAGATGGCAGGCACTGGGTGGGCTGAGCTCACTCTAAGTTATGGGAGCCGAAAGACTGCTTTGGTGAAAAACAATCCTGATTTTCCTAAATTTTATCTTTATGAACAGCAAATTTGATTAATTGATTAATTGCCCAGTTCTGTCAACAACCTTATTAGTAATTACCCTTGTTTCTTATTAATACCATACCAACTGTATTTATAAAGCACTTTAAAACAACCACAGCTGATACAAAGTGCTGTACATTAAAACACAACATAACAATAAAAAAATAAATAAATAAATAGTTATTCATAGTTAATAGTTATTCATTGTCAAACCAAACTTGTTGCAAGAGTAATTTGTTTATTTGAAAATAATATTTAAGCAGGTATTTAACTCGCTTTTCACACGTAACATTGTAATTTTAGGCCCCATCCACACAGAGACATTTTAGGTGTGTCTGCAGACGTTTTTTTGTCGTTTAGGCTTTGCATCCGCATTGATTTGGTTTCTCGGCAGACCAGAAAGTATCATTTTTGAAATGATCATTGTCTGAACGTGAATAAATTCCAAAACGCCAGTTTCATGTTTCCACGTGGCCACCCTAGTCACGTCTTTTCTTAAGTCACGTATTTTTTTAAACGATGATGTCAACACTCCATCTCTCTCTATCCAACTTGTGCAAAACATGATGCTGTTTGGTGCTATTTTTGGTCGTGTTACAGCGCCACCAAATGGCTTGGCATACCGACTACAGCATCTTCTGGGTGCCGCAGCCTGTTCTGTGGATGCACTTTTTTTCTTAATTGTTTACAAAATATACTTAAGGCCCTGTTAATGTGTACAGGGCCTTAAGCGTTGCCCTTTTGCTAACTGCAAGTGAAAAATATTCATAATGAATTTTGCCCTTGCCACGTATTATACTTGATGTTTTCAAGTATGTGAAGGCTTGAAAGCATTGGCCTACATACATTTTACAAATAAATTGAGTTACTTAAGTAAGCTCAATTTATTTGTAATTACGTAATACGATGATTTAACAGTGATAGTTGATTTTCAACAGAAGACAACCCAACAGCAATACAAGCCACAAAAGTTCCTCTGTGCATTTCAGCACTGCAAAAAACATTTAAATCCAATCTGAAACAACGCGTGGGCAGACCTCTCAAAAGTCTTCTGGGTCAACTGCAAAATGAGCTGCACTTTTATCATTTACAGAGTGGCGCCAGATTTTACGTCTTGGTGACATAATACATTAAAACATTAGTTCAACATTCTCCCACTCAGTCATGTGGAAAAGTGTTTTCTTAAGATGGTGTTCCACTTTGAGATCCTTCAGTTTCCACTGATGTATACCTCATATGTAGCTGTTTTCCATTTAGTCGGGATTACAGTGCGCCCGGAAAGTATTTACAGCGCTTCACTTTTTCAGCATTTTAATTTACAGCTTTATTCAAGTTAATCTCTTTCTTCAAAATTCCACTTCTATAACATTTTTTCTTTTGTTGTTTTTAAAAGTAAAAACAGATTTGATGAGCAAAACCAAGGACTGTTCAGATCGTGGTCAAATCAAACCAGTGAAAGGGAGTCCAGGCAAAACTCAGGAATTAAATATTGCTGAGGCAGGGATCATAGCATGCTTATGAAAATACTTCAAAGCAAAATCTAGTTTCATCTTAAAGCAGTATGAGTAAGTCAGCAAAGCTGAACTCAAGTAAACTATGTCCTTCAAAGGCAAAAGAGAATGAGGCCTTTATTAGCCCCCAATTGAATGATTCATTCAAAATATCTAAAGAGCTGTAGAGGAAAAGAGCACTGACTGTACTATAAAGACATGGATATTAATCTGAGTTTACAATTTCATCAAAAGAAAACAGACTTTTAAAAAATATCTTTAGACTTCAAAGGTATGAAACTAGAACCTTATGCATAAACTGTTGTGTTATTTGGCCTGGAATCAGGCTACATTTTGGCTAAAAATATAGAATCATCTTGTTTGCACATAAAACTCCTCCTAAATTTAAAGTGGAGAAAGAATCACAGTTGCAGCAAAACTGTTTGGCCATTAATGCTGAATATCACTGGGAACTTATTTACTATTTAAAAATAGTAAAACGTTTCTGAAAACTAAACTTTTTTGAAAATACTAACAGGACAGCACACAGATGTGAATTATTGCCAGGGTAGGTGATTCAATCAGTAAAACAAAAATGACAAAAAACAGAGACATGAGGTTTTGCACTATAGCTAAAAAAAGGTTAACATGCTAAATGTCACAAATGAACAAAAAGAAAAATGAGTGGATATCCACAACAAAGTGAGCAAGTTTTATGAATGACATACACATAGATTCTGAATGCAAAATGAGGAAAACCACTAAAATCAGCAAATACCACATTCCTCATTTAAAGGTATGTATATCTGTAGAAATGTTTATGCTTCATTTATAACATGTGCTGAGATAAACAACAAACCAACCAAGGCACAAGAAAGTATTAAATTAAGGTAAGAAGCAAAGCTTTTCTCTATGGGTTACTTTTCTAAATTTAGCTTAAATAAATTTCTGATTCTGCCTTTGAACTGAAAAGACTTCTGGATCAGGTTCTCAGGCTTTCCTGGAAATACAATCACTATAAAGTTACTCTATTTCCTGGATATAAAACCTGTTTTATATCCAAATTTAAAATTTTAAGACCCCCAAAGCTGTTCTTCCTCCCTTTAAAGGGCCTCTGCTGCTCAACTGTCTCCCCAAACCATGACTGTCTGTTGAGAGCAACTGGTCTAGCTATTTGATTTAATAAAATGTCCAACCTTCCTCACTGATGCAGCTACAGAGTTTTTAAAGTTTTTCATTCTGGCATTAGTAGACACAATAATGGGCAATCCTTTGAGTTATGTTTTGGTAATGCTTGAATGATTTAAGGTCAAGTACAAACACAAAGCTAAAGAAGCAGACAAGATCCAACGGACCATAAGATATTGCAGATAACTATTGCTTATGACCACTAAAAAAAATTAGGACTGAAAAAAAAAAATCTATCTAAATATATCAACAACACAAAGCAAAATGTTGTGCTTTTTGTACTTGAACAAAAAGCATCCCAGTTAACCCAGTGCCACATTCCTTCTCAGATGGTTTCATTTAAATTACTGTTTGGGGCCCAGAAAGGCAAAATTGTTCATTAAAGAACAAAAAGGCAAAGACCAAAGAAACTTCCTAATTAAATTGAAAACAGATTGACCACCGGTACTATTTTTTTCTTTCTGGTCACTCTTGTCATTAATCATTTCAAAGCTCTCCACATAAATTGGTTAACTCTAAGGTACAGAATGGCTTATAGGTAGGAAAGTACTTAGAATGTTCTATTTAACCCATTGAAACAGTAAAATAGTGCACACATGTTGCTACATAAATATTATGTTGCCATATATCATTACCCTTTACTGCAGCCACAGAACTCTTTGTGTTTAATACATTTTATGGTTATTGAGAATGTTGAAAGGAATGTCTGACAAACTCCGTGTAGGGGTTGTGCAAAAAATCTTAATTATTTTTTTCCAGTGCTCGTAGTTATTTATGAGTACTTTTTAAGGTTAAGAAAAATCAAACAAACAAAGCATTTAATTTTCTTTTAAAATCCTGCATTTATTTGTTCTGTCCAAGTGCAATGATGTGCGGCGCAAGATCTCTAACCATGATGATCAATAAACATACCCAGAACTCCTGGAGGAACATAGCTATAAATTATAAAAGTGCCTGGATTTTAAACGTGGTATGCTAAATTACATCAAATAATTTTGATCATAAAATTCAAAAAGTCTGATAGCAGAATTTTTTTCCTTAAAAAGCCTAAAACTGAGCAAACATTCACTTATCAATACTGAAAAGGTTTTTGATTTGTTCTCTTAATGAATATGACCTGTGGGAGGAACTGTGCAACACATTTTCCTGGGGCTAAATAATAAGGATATATATTTTTTTATCTCTCTTTTGTCACTTGAAATCAGGATAAATAATGGCAAGGACGCTTTCCTTTCCGAAAACGTTCACTCCCCTTCTCACCCATGCAACCTTTTTTGAGTACCATTTTTAATGCAGGCTCTAAATTAGTGTATAAAATGTTGGATGTGGCTTGTTTTCCTCTAATTAAAGCCAAAATGCAAAAATTTGCCATCTGGCCTATGTTTTCTTACAGTCCTGTATACCGTAGCCTACAGCAGGATGGCAAGAGAAAATCTAAACCAGATGCACATCGCCTTCATGTCTCTTCCTGTATATCGTAATAGGTTATAAACCGGCATACAAAAACTCAAAATTGTGAAGATGAAAGATCTGATTTTTGGTTTTGCAAATCTACATTTACAAAGTAACATGTTTAGATCTAAACATGTAGGTATGCTAGAGTAAATCTCCGGAGTAAAAGCAAGAATTCAACTAAACACTGCTGCTGCTGGCGGTGAAGGAAGCATACTCAGACTCATACCTCATACTCATACCTCACCTGGGATAAATACGAATTCATGCCACACTTTTAAGATTTTTATTCGTCAGCAAGTTTGAAATCAATATATTCTTGTCTTTCATTTCTCAACACAGTACTTCGTGTTGGTCTGTCCTATAAAATCCTAACAATACATGTTGGAGTTCATGGATGCAATGTGACAAAATGTGAAAATGTTCATGTTGTTCAGCATGCATTTTAAAAACAAAAGACAAAATCAATGTCGACATAGACATCTGAGTGTAGTTATGTCATTACATTCAGATTTGCAAAACCTCATTTTCACATACCTGTGTGCATGTTTACTTCGGTATTAATATCATGTGGCAAATTTATCTTGGGCTACAACATAATGAGGTTACGCGTATGAAAAACATCTCTAGGACAGGACTCTGCTTCAAATGCAGTGCTTACCAGAGGTACTTAAAATACTCAGCCTATATTTGGGCAATACTAAGCGAGTTTCTGCACAATAATTCTGTTAATCAATCACTGTGTTTTTAAATTGCTGAGGTTTTCTCATTTTTACAAAATTGCATGGCTTGACCTAAAGTCCCAAAGCTCTGCATGTTTAACAGGCTGGAAAAAAAAAAAAAAAAGATTCCAAATATAAAATACAAATTTGCTTAACGCTCATAAAAATGTTTCCACTGGAGGGATTAAAATAGGAATCAGCAAAAACAGGGGAAAAAGGAGAGAGGAGGGAGGGGTGGCAGAGGGGGAGGGGGGGTCACTTCAATCACTGCTTTGACTGCATGTTTATATTATCCAGAGCAGAGTGAGTGACTAGGAGCTGGACTTCACCAAAACCTGCTTCACACTAATGCCTGCATTTTCCATTTCTTTAATCAAATGCAAAGTTCTCTGTCCTCTGTAGTAAATATATTCCGAGACGGTGTATGACCAACGATTTCAAAAAGCAATAATGCAAAGAAATGGATAAACTCCGCCACCGCTGTCTCTCGCTTTCACACATACATATACACACATGGGATGTTCTGGAAAAAGAAACTGTGTCGTCTAGTAAAATTCCATCAGCATACACTCAAAAAAACCCATAAAAACCTTTTCAATCTATATGTTAATGCCACGAATTAAAATTTAATAACAAGAGATATTGAAAAGCAGTGTTGAATTATACAAAAATAAATCCTGAAAGATCAGGCCCCTAAAATTAGAAATTCAGGGCTGCATCCGGACTGCTGCTAAACCCTTGTAGGCTGGCAGATTAAATTTTTGATGAAAATCAAAATTACACTGCACGCTGACGCAGTCGCAGCAAACCTGGCACTATTGTGATTTATGGATTCATTAAACCCGCGGGAGTTTCCCCCCCACCCCCCTCCTCTTTTCACTCAAAGAAATGAGATTTGCTTTGGTGAAAATTTGTATTTTCAGAAAAGCTACTCAGGCTCTGCTCTCCCCCTAAAAAGGGCGGAGAAAAAAAAAAAAAAAAAAAAGCTTGTGTGTATATATCCACAGCACGTAAACAGGCCTAATTTTCATTGCTGCAGCAACTGAACATCCATATGCATTATTCATGAAAGCAATAAGGTTCATTTTTACAAAGGAAGAAAAAAAAATGTGCGGAATGTACAGAATTTTTTAATGCAGCACTCCCCGCCCTTAAAAACCTATCCCCCTGAGACTAATTTAACTCAAGCCATTTTTCAGACATTTCCAACATGCCACTATGGAAATAAACAGAACATTCGGCTTAACAGTATGCATGTTATTTTTCCCCCCCACATATTTAAGAATAAATCTGGAATCATGCATTTGCAAAAAAGAAAAACACAAACTCTTTTTGTTGTTGTTGTTGTTTTCCTGAAACGGATACCTGATCCATCTGCACCAACTTTATGACAATGTGAGCAGCAACTATGTTTCAAAACCTCTACCCTGAGGCCAGTGATTTAATCTTCCACCATCTTGTGTTTCTCAGAGACCAAAGAGAAGTTTTACCTCTTCATCTAGTGACTTCACTGATCCCAGTCTAAGCTTGGCTTTTCCTCATATAAGTATCAACAAGCAGGAATGCTGTTTACCTTTCAACTTAAAGGTGCATTTTTAAGTGAAGAATGTTAAGATTTCCATTTTAAAAAGGCAGAACTTACAAAAGAAGTCCTTCATGTGCAGATCTTTACAAAAAAAAAATTGTGTTGTTGTTTTTTCGCATTCTGTAAACATCCATATAGACCCCAGATCTCAGCAGGACTCTGGAGAACATTACTGCACTGAGGAGGTAATTCAGCTATTTGACTGAAATGTGTTGGACCAGGGAGAAGACCTGTAAGAGTTGCAGAACACCAGCCCTTGAGGACTGGGATTGCCCACCAATATTCTAAACTGACTTTAATTTTATATTGTTTCTAAACCACATTAGGTCCAATAAGGCGCTTTTCCACTAGACCTCCTCCAACCGGTTCGGTCCCGATCCGCCAGATTAATTTTCCTAATTTTCCATTAGCAGATCTGGTCGAGCTCTGCGTGTCTGTTTTAAGATTTTCACACCTGCTTCAGGGGTAGTACTAGCCGAGAACTGCGTTGAAGCAGTCTGATTGGCTGCATCCGTTGACTGGCTCGCACGGCAAACTCAAAACTATAGTTTAGCTATGCACCGCGGACATGCGGTCTGTTGTCAGAGAACTGCTCAGTACGGAGAAGCGTAAATATGAGTTTAAACAAGAGCAGCGCTAGGAACACATGCTTTAAGTTTTGGAGAGGTACGACAGTGATTTAGCAAACCTGCTAGCAGCTTGTCTATCTGAAGAACGGGCAGCAATAAAGAAAAGACAAACGCTGAAGCTGTGGTCAGCTGTAGTTTTGCGCCGATGGTGTGAAACACCGAAACAACATAATATCAACTTGGTGTGATGTGAATTTTTTTTTTTTTTTGGATTTTTTTTTTTTTTTCATGTGTGGCTATTGGTTTACATCTTTACCTAAATCCAAAAGGTAGAAAATTTCAAAACATAAAATAAAGTGCCAGAATATACATATATTTGTATTGCAAAATAATCTGCATCATCAGCAATAAACTTCTCTAAGACAAAATTAAATATCTAGGTTTATTTGAGTCCATCAGAACCACAACCTTCTCCATTGATGAGTGTTGTCGTAAACATCAGCAAAGACCTAACCACAGCTGCTGCCGCTCATGGCCCGCCCACTGTAGTGAGGAACAGGCCGTATAATGGAAAAGCTCACTACCTGGGATAGAACCAAACCAGACATTAACTGGTTAGTGCGCAATTTCCCAGTGGAAAAGCACCTTTAGATCTTCTCAACAAGCGCGCTTGAAAATTCTCACTCAAACGTGCATAAAACTTTTACATGAATCTGAATATGCTGCATTTAGTTTGAAGAAGACATCTTTTCTACTAGTGTTTTCAGGAAATGATTGGGTCTCACTAACAGCTGTCTGGTTCTTTTTGGTAAAATACAGTAACTGTCCAGCACCGTTCTATACTTTTACCTATAGAAAAAGCATTGGATTATTCTCTGCAAATGATTGTGATGCCACAAATAACAGCGGAAGAGACTAGCACAGCACAATACAAGAAAATATTACGAGTGATAAAAGCTGCGATGACTATATCAGTTACAATATACGCCTTTTTCATCCATCTAATTTTATCTCATTGGTGCTTCAATCACTCTGTGACCCTTAGCTTACTGGGCAATGCAACTTGCATCTGGTGTGAGCATCTGCTGTTGTCACACTACCTAATTTTAAATTAATGTAAAAAAAAAAAAATCAAGTTCCTCAAACTTAAAATGTTTTAGCCGACAATTACTGCATTCAAAAAAGTCCTTTGCGATATTGTAGATGACATGGTGGTATATTTGTGTCATGCACTCATTACTGGTAAGGGAATTAAAAAGAGGTACGATGACAGTACAAGCAACAACAACTACCAACATATTTTCCTTACTTTTTTTTTTTGCTTGTTAGATATTGTTTGATCATTTTGCCATTGCAATCATTTTCGCTATTTACATTAATTGCTAAAGAGCACCCAAAGACTCCACACTTGCAACACCCAATGAAGTACTGAACTCAACTTTAGGAATCGCTGTAATAGTACACCATCCTCCCAATTGTATTATAAAAAAACTTCTGTGTAGATTCATATGCCTTAGAGTTAAGCTAGCCCAACTGATATAATACAGATAGTTTACTAATTATCAAAACTCTTGTTTTTCTCTTATGCATCTAAACTTTAATTCGCCAAAGTTTACTTGGTTTTATTCTCAAGAGTTTAATGACCTACTACTTGTTTTTATAAGCATACGTCACATAAACATTCTTATCACTAACTCTATTGAACTCATGAATGACAGTGGTTGCCTCTTTGCAGTTCCACAGTCAAACAAGAACTCTCGCATTTTGATTAGACTTTTAAAGCAAAGGTCAGAATTTACACTCAGATTTTGCATACCGACCATACATTTTTCTCCACAAGCTCTCGGAACTGAATGAATAAAGATTTTTGAAGGTCAGCATTAAAATCACCCACAGAAAAAAAAATGGCCTCTTGCAGTTTCCCCCCTCACATTAAAATAAAAAGCAAGCCGTGCAAGATGGGAAAACTGTTTGGCGTCTGCAGGATTAATATAAACAGTACAGGCACTGGTTGTGATTGTTTTTCCTGCCCTCAAATTATGCTGACATGTTCCTTTCTTCTTCCAGTGCTATAAAGTTCACTTCAGATACATTTTTCCCCTGTCTACACAGCTTCAATCTTTGCAAATAAATTCCATTGGCATGAAATGCAAATATTACAGACTTATAACTGAGCAAGTAGTTATGGTTTTCTACTTGTAGAAGCCAAAGATCTGAAAGATTAGGAAGCTTTCAGGATTAGGAAATTCATATGAAAATAACTGAAAGGGCTAATTTATTTTTTTTTTCACACAAAAAATGAGAGCATTACAAAACATTATAATAATATTATTCCACAATAATAATATTATTTCATAATAATAATGATAATAATGAAATGTAAAATTGATTATTATTAATAAGTCGCACAACCAGTCTCGTTACATTTTCTAATTTTCTAAAAAATGACTGCCTACAGGTGGCGCCACTGGCGCATTGATTTTTAAACCCTATATTTCTTTAAAAACACATTTCGAAACTGTTTTTTTTTTTTTTTAAATCAGGACGCTTTCGTCTTCTTCTCATTTATCCACGACAAACGATGAGACATCAAAACACACAGCGGTGATAGCAGTAGTGTTGTTTGACGGCAAGAAAGGCAACTCTAGAGCTCTGCTCAAATTTGCAGGAAAATTCACAAAACATGGCTGCAGGAGGTTTTTGTGTTTCAGATTGTTCCTCCCCTCATCGTCCTTCATGTTGCCACTCTCGCCTGGTCCGGCTTGCTCCATCGTAATAACGGCGTTTTTACCTGGGCGGACGTGTGCGCAAACTAGCTGCACAAACGACACGGCGGCAGTTTCACTGCAACTTCATTACTAAAAATTTTACCCCTCCAAAAAAATAACATCAACAGATTATTCAAATTGCTAAAAAGCCATTTACCTGGTTGTAGAGGCGAACAGTAGTGCAAAGAGGCTGCCTGTGCTCGTTTGTCGTGTAAAAAGAGGGGGGTAAAACTTGATATCCGCAACAAAAATTTCTGAAATTTAAGATTTTTTAAATCTGAAAAAAAAACGAAAACAGTGGTTTGACATACCTCTAAATGCAATGCAGCTCATGCGAAACAGGCTACTGCTCCAGAAAATCCTCCCTCCCCGACCAGAGGTGACGGCACAAAAACTGCTTCCTCAAAAAAAAATTTCTGAATTAGTTATGAGAAATTCCAAATGATAAAAATTTCACCATAGCGGTTTTTCCCTTTCTTGCGACCCGCTACGTTACATTTTAGTAAAGCGTGATGGCGTATTTGAGTAATGAATTCGAGGGGTTTGACGGCTTCGTCGAGCCGTTCCGTCTGTGCTGTGCACAGGGGCTTAGTGTTGCGGTTCCTCCTGTGGAAATTTTCGTCCGCCATATACAAGGGCAGATTCTGAAATTGCAGCGCCGGCCTGAATATTAGCCTGCAAGAAAAAAAAAAAAAAAAGAAAAGAAAAAAAAGTCTGGGATGGAGACAGAAAAAAATAGGTTGGCCAACTGTGAAGCTGCACAGGGGGGAAAAGGGGACTAGAAATTGCGCAGAGGATAAAACCCGAACAAAAACGAACAGATGGAAGTTTATTAGAAATCTACGGCAAGTTGAAAATAAATAGTCAATCTGATACAGTTTTCATGTAATGCTATGTAATCCAAATCTAAAAAAAACATAACTGTACATTGAGTTAACACCATGTAAGCGAGCCGTGAGACAAATGTATTGTTTTATGATGTGTGTTTGCTCTTAAAGCCTAATTTGACAAAAAGTGACAATCAACTGTCACCTTTTAGGTATAATTGCTTATATATGTAAACCAAACTGCACAAGTTTGGCTTACTTTTTTTTCAGTGCATGTTTTTGTTGGCCAACAAATTCTCTTTTCAAAATCACATTCTTGAAGAATTTACAATTTTTTGTTTGTTTGTTTGTTTGTTTGTTTGTTTGTTGTTTGGAGACCAACAAGTTTTGAACTTGAGTATTGATCTAACCTAAAATATATTTACAGTATTTATTTCTTAGGAATTAGATTTAACGCAGAGTCTTAAGAGGTATGATATAGCGTTGTAAGTATATTGTTTCTTATATTCAGGTAAATTACGGATAATTATTTGCTGCAGATTTAATACAGATTTTATGTAATAGTATGAATATAATAGTAATAATAACTACAAATATTACTTTTTAAAATCTGAATTTACAGATCAATGCAAATGTAAATAATACATAAATAGTAACATTGCAGTATTATTATGGCAATTGTTTTATCACTTGCAAAAAATGCTTTCTCAGATGCCGAGTTAATCTAAGTTGTTTTTTCTGGGAGGATTGTTTTCCCGTACTTTTAGATTTTGTTTGCTCACTGATGTGCTTTGCCATAGTCACAATAAGAAACAAAACATGACAAATAAACATTATAAACGCAGCCAAGCTCATATATAAAGGATAATAAATGAAAATAATCTATTAAGTGTGCCCTTTATACGAAAATGAAAAAGCACTTTATCAAGCAGAGTTTTGAAAATTGTGGAGGAGATAAAAGCAGATAGCGTGTAGGGCTATTAATGTTGCTCAGAATGATGTGGGCGTAAGTGATTATTATGGCTTGTTACTTCGCGTTTTATTTTTCTGCATCCGCTCTGAAATGATTATAGCAACTCTTACTTCTGAAAATCTATGCAATGTTGACGTATGTGTTTCCACTTTGTTATGAAAAATAGTCGATTGAATCATTTATCTTCATTGCTCTTTCTGCTATTATCGGAATGTTTTTTTTTAATGTTTTGTTATGTGCCATCATTTTTTAGTATTTATATTTTATACGATTGCATCGATTTTTATTATTATTATTATTATTATTATTTCTTCAGTTAAAATATACCATCTGCTTATGCCCAACGTTTGACGCAGTCACTATTTGTGTCCAGCAGAGGGCAGGAGCACACAAATTTAGATGGTTGCTTGCCAGTGATCCCAGCTATTACAAACAGTCTTTTTTGCTCTCTACCACCCCCTGCTGCTTTTTCCAAAAAATATATTTTCAATCCTGTTCCTTCAAACCAGCTACTAGATATTTTGACCTAAAATAAAATGCTATCCTATAACGTCATCAAACTGTCATAATGAACATTTTACTGCTTGCTTTCTGTGTTGTTAATCTGCAAGACTATTTAAATGCTTCTGATTGAAAGTGTTGCATGGAGGCTTATTTTTATAAAAAGAGATTAGGTTGCTCGAGATTTTTGCTGTAGAAATTTGAAGGTAGTTCAAGATATCAATACACAGTTCGTGTGGCAAACTGTGTATCATTCTCATTTCCTTTTATATTTATCCACTACTTGATATTGGTGTGCATTGCATGAAATCTTGATAAAATATTATGAAGCTTAGGTGTAACAAAATGTGAAAAAAATAAAGAATACCACTACAAAGCTGCTTATTTTGATCAACCCTAAAACATGAGAGAGAATTCAGGTATTCATTGTTTTCTGAATATTGTTAAAATGTCTAGCAGCTTCAAAATTTGGAATGAGCAGATGTCACTGTGTTGCTATATATAAAAAAAAACCTATCTCCTCTCCCTTTTTTCCAGAGCTCAAGGTTGTCTTGACCTCCTCCCAGCCTAGTTTTTGAAAAATCTTCCTAGAAGCAGCAGAGGAACCAACAGGTGAGGGGGGCTGACAACAACTGGGCTATTTTTTCTTTACGACCTACTTTGGTTTGAGAGCCACTGTACCCTGGCAGGATGCTCAAGAGCTTTTACATAAATTAGGTGATAATTCCCCAAACAATTCAGGTCTTGTAAAGTTTGACAAAAATAACTGATTGGAAGATCACAACAACTTACAAAAGATCTCCTTTTGTGGCACATAGGGATTTTTTTAACATATAAAAGCTTCTAAGAAATCTATATTTTCATTGCTTTTAATTTCTCCATTGTCTCCAATAATTGATTTCAGTCTACAGCCATTTCATGATGAAAGAAAATCACATTTTAATGTGCACCTGTCAATCATTTTAAATACATTTTATAGAATTTTGCACATTTTGAATGTCTAAAGTGAGGCCTATCTATATAACTTTTTAGCAGACCTTTATCAGACAAAAAGCGATCACAACTGATAGCAGTAAAGCACGATAATTCTTAGCTAGCACTCTTGGTGGTTTTGTTTCTTGCTTTCGTACGATCACAATCATACAATGGCTAATTTTGGCCAATTTATAACAAATATTGTTTTATAACTTTATGACTCAAGTTGTGCTGCAGCTTTAGGGTGTGTAAACATTGCACAGTGAAGTTATTTATTTAGGGTAAATATTTCCTACCTCTTAAGAACATTCCACATTGCAGTCAGTATGTTGGACAACGGTTAATAATTTTTTAAACTTAATAAACTGAAAGCATCGAGATAAAACTAAACGTTTGCTCATGTTGGGACCAAAGTTATCCTTTTGGCCTTAATTGTATGTAATATTTGACACAGTAGCACCAGACTCTGGAGTTACCACTAGCCCACCTTGTGAGGTATAGTGCCTTTCAAAAGTGTTCATACTCCCTGAAATTTTACACATTTTCATATTAGAGCCTCAACTTCAGTGTACTTCATTTTTTTGTGATAAAATAACTCAAAGCAGTACACAAATGTAGGTTGGAAAGATGTGTTTATCTTCACTGTGCTAAAACAAAAATCTGGAAATGTTGTAAACATTTTTATGTATTTGTAGGTATAGTGTGAAAAAGTTAAATTTTGTGTCACTCATTTGAGAAAGCGAAACTAATACATGTATATTAGGTAGACTTATTTCACATAGAGTGTGAACTTTCACATCACTGACTGTGGAATTGTCACACTGGTCTTCAAGCAAAGTGCATCCTGTGTCTCTCAACTCTTCCTCCAGGGTCTGGGGCCTTGATTTCCAAATTAAATTCAAGCTTCACTTGAATTTAATTTCAAGTGATTCAAGTTTAATTTAAGTACTCAGCAACAGTTCAGTTATTTCTGTTCCAGGTAAGTCATTTCTAACTTTGGCTCTGGTTCAGGAGTGGCTTGATACGAGGGATGTGACATTTGCAACCCAAGTATAGGATTCATCTGTGCGTAGTGACTCTTGATGTGTTGACTCCAGCCTCAGTCCACTCCTTGAGTCGCTCCCACAAATTCTTAAATTGATTTTTCTTAACAGTTCTCCTTGTTGCTGAAACAACTTTTTCTACCTCACTTTTTCCTTCCACTCAACCTTGTAATAGTATGCTTGGATTCAGCACTCTGTGAACAACCAGCTTCTATAGTAATGACCTTTTGTGGTTTTAAACTTTATTTTTGCTACTGAGAAATTGAACGGGAGATTCAAGCCTCAGGGGATTTGTGAAGGTTAGCAAATAGCAAAATATGTCACTGAAATATGCTGCTCAATGGTGATATAACTGCACTACCATAAAACGTCAATTCCTTACAAAGAGAAACACAAAAGAACCTCAGTCAATTTCAAGGATTATGCAAAGTCGTAAAACCACACCAACATCTTAGCACCTGAAGGCAGCAATGACGTCCATATAGACAATAGGCACACATACACATTGTTTGTTTTTTTTAAGATGGACATATTAAATCTGATAACCATGTTTAAGCTAAACACAAAGATGACGTTTATTATTTTAGCACATGCTATAACAGATCAGCAAACACAGTGATGCAACCTCTGACTAATCTCTGTTACCAGTTCAAATGTGACAGGATTGAGTGCAACTGTCCATTCCAATGAAGAGGATCCTCCTGTTGGTCCAGGAAAACAGTGATTGCTGGTTGACCTCAGAGAAGTAAAAGTAGGCAGTGATCCAGGCTGTTGTTTGTTGACCTTGACACCTGATTGCACGTTTTGACAAATTCAACCAAAATTCTTCCATGTCTGTGTAGGAGGGAAAACAGATTGGTCTCATTGCTAAAAAAAAATGACTACTAAAACACATATAAAGTTATTTTGTGACTAATTTAGAAGATGTGGTTTTAAGGTTTTTTCATATGGAGTCATTTTAAAGGATCATGTGTTTAAGGTTCGAGCAGCTCCAAAGAGAGGCTCTGCCTCGGTATGGTTGAATGTTTTACTTTTGGCTGAACTCATCGCAATCAGTGTACACAGTGAGTCTTGTTCTAGTCATCTTTTATTAAGCAGAATGTTTTGTTTTACAGTGAGGAAGGCGGGAGTCTAGCTTTAGAAGGCATCTGACCCACGCTTCAAACTCAGTACCTGTTTGCTCTAAGGAAAAACTTTGGGAAGGTTAAATTTAGTCGGCTAAAGAAAATCAAACGGTTCATTCTCTAACGTGAGAAATCCCTTCAGGTAGTCAAGTTTCTTGTTTGTTCAGATCTTCTTAGTAATTTCCATAGTATGATTACTAATTAACTATCAATACTTTTGTGTCTAGAGGCAATCTAATCATTGAGTTCACAACTGAAGTTTATTATCAGGATTCTGCAAATTAAATATTTTCATAGTATATTTCAAACATTCTGTTCACACAGTTTAGGCTCCCTGAAAAGGAGAAATTACCTGTTACAGAAAATATAAATATTTTTGATTGCTTTGAGTTTAATGATATTTTACTTAATCTGACTATATGAACTTTTTTAACACATACAGAAGATTTGCATTGATCATTTATAAGCTTTAGTAATGGAGGGCTTATCAGCAGCTAGAAGTGTATTGTATTTATTAGTGAACATTAGTGAACAGGTAGTATCATTAGGACCAAGGAGCAAAAGCTGCAGCTAATTTTAAAGGTAACAAAATAATTCACCATTTTGGAGCAACTCTTGGAGCATGGTTGTACAATGTAAAAACTGTCAAGTTTAGGGAAAGCTGAAAGATAAATGTGAGTAGCCTCACCTAGGCCTGTTTAGTCCCTGTTACATATTCTTAAGAAATAAATTTGCAGATGAGGAAGAGAAGAGAAGATCAGTGTTGATTCAACAGCAGGAAAAAGACTGAACACCGAAGACTGAAAGCATCCACAATGATGCGAGGCCGAATTCTGGAAAGGAAGTGATGCATTAGTGGTTGACTTTCACTTCAACTGCACAAAGCTAAAAGTTAAATATAAGTAGCCTCAAGTAGGCCTGTTTACTATCAGTCACATATTCTTAAGAATTACATGTACAAATGAGGAACATTTACTGAAATGTATCACACTAGCAAGTGTTACAGAAAAAAAATCTATAAGAGTTTAAAATTTAAGTGAGTTTTCGGAACGGATGAAGGAAATCTCAACACGTAGTAAGTACTGACTAGTAGACAGGGGCTTTTTTATTTTTCCCCCTGGACACACACACACACATGCCCAAATGGTTTGATGATCTTGATCCCAATTATCACTTATTGTTTTATTTTTCATACTTTAATTGCGTTGTACTTTAATTCCCTCACAAGTAGTCAAATGTGCGCAAACACCCTCCACACGCACACACTCACACACACAGCAATCAGAGCTAAGGAGACATGTAGTCTGGACCACTAAAGAACAGTAGGGGGTGTCTTTCAGACTCACCAAGAACAGGACTGGGTAGTGATAAAGAACTACAACAAGTCAATGACATCCCCTGTATCTCATGACATCAAAAGCTACCAAGTGTTGTGGATAAGAGGTGTTAAAATCATTAACATTTTCACCCCCACTCACCCCTTCCCATGCACTTCCCCTGACACTCCCACTTCCAGAGCCCCCACTGAGACCCTCCCCCACTTCCGGACCCCCCACTGGTCCCCCACCCCCACTTCCGGACCTCCCACTGATCCCCTTCCCCCGCTTCCAGACCC
>NW_015112934.1:372319-399541 GCF_001443285.1 Poecilia latipinna | reverse complement strand
TGAAAATCCTACTCTGTCTCTCTTTGGAGTTTCCAATGACAGACATTTGTCAGGTTGATCAAGCTGGAAATCAGGCAGATCTATGCCACTTTTTCCACATTTTGTCTGATGTATTAAGGAGAAAAAATTAAAGGCTGCAAAAACGCCAATTAATGAGCTAAACCGCTAAGGTTAGACAACACAACTGTGAAAACTATACAAAAAGAAGAGCTGCATTACCTTGGCTACTATGTGTGCTTTTACTGACAGTGCAGACACAGCAGAGAGGTGTAAAGTCTAACATATGATCTGTTCTAAGTGGTTTCACAAAAACCACTTGTATGTTTTTAAACTGAAAATTTCAACCAATGGCTTTTGCGACATAGTTAGCACTATGTTTAGACTTTTAGGGGAAATTTGGAGAAACACTCCCACCTTTCACAAGTGACCTCTTTGACAGAAATAAGATTACTGGAGAAGACTGCTTTACTGTAAACAGCTCAGTGTGTAGCATGTTACAGCACCAACACCACATATGCTAGATAAAGTGACTGTTTGTTCACCACATCAATACAACCCAAATTTAGCTTTACTGAATTCAGGGCGGACAGAAAAAAAAAAAAAAAAAAAAAAAAACATTTGGCAGCATTAAATCATACAATCCTCTGCCAGCGTTTTCAATTGTGTCTGCATGTTGCATCAGACTAAAGGAGATACAATTACTCAGCTCAGTTCCCAAAAACATATTTTTGCACAGCAGCACACATTGGTGCAATGAGGCCAATGCAGTGCAATTTATTTTTGCTTTTAGTCTGTAGTTTTTTGTTTTATGCCTACAGACAGCTAAAGCCAGTTACATAGCTTCATTTCTTTCTGCAAAAAGCCTGAACTCAATAGTAAGATGTTTCTCAAAACATCATTGGCTAATTAGTGTTTACACTTTAAACACCCATGTGCATTCAGGATGTATGCATAAAACAATTCAGTTTTTTTTTTTAAACAGCACCTCATTTTAGATTCTTCCAAATAGAGTGGAGAAATTAATATCATGATCCAGAACACTATTATATTGCTAGTTTGCTTAGTACATTTTCTAAGCAAATACCTGGTTAAAAACAGATTAGAAAAAAAAAAGTTCTTTAAAGTAAGTGAAATTACATTTTGATTTCTATGCCTAATAAGTATCCAGATGAATAAACAATCTTTACAAAAAAGTAAAAAGAATAAATGTTGATTTATTTATGCCAAGCAAAACAGCATTATTGTGTAAATTAGAGATATCAATAGTCTACATTGATGCTTTAATCACTTCTAAAAAGCAGAGCAGGAAAACTTTGGTCAGCATTGCTCAATATTGTGGTCAGCTTTCATTGCAAATAAATCACTTGTAGTCTGAACCTTCACCTATTTGTAATGCGAGAGCCTACAAATAGAAACTCATGTTGCCATAGATCACATAATAAGTGATTTTCAAACCCCTCTTGCATGTTGAGATGAATTATGTTGGTCAATCAGTGAGTCTGTAAGTTCAAAAGTCTAGCTTTATTCTAAGAAATAAAAAAAGTTGCATGTAATATAGCAAGCTAAAGTCTTTGTTTATAATGTGAGATTATGAATATGTCACTTGTTTCTTACAGTCTTTTTCCATTTTTTTTTTTGTCTCCTATCAACAAACTTTACCTAACCTGACCTTTAGGAAATAGATTCTCTGGCCATTGCTCTTAGTATGATTGGAAAGTTTGCTGTGGCGATTGCCTTTGGCCTCATCTACCTGTACACCTGCGAGCTTTACCCTACTGTCATCAGGTGAGGGAAAAAAAACCCAAAACAAAAAAATTCTAACATACACAAAACATATGACAATATATGGCTTCCTTTTACAGCTATTTCCTCATAGAAACACCTTGCAAATTTAGGAAAGATCTCTTATTCAGGTTCCATAACTCTACGAAAATTGCTGCAATCAATGATGCTCATACATTTTTGCTGGCGGTCAATAAGGATGGCACCAATGGCAATGCTGTTGTCTTGATTTGGTCCTTCTGGAATGAGTTAAATATTTTAATCCATTGTGCGTGGATGCTCCCTCTGCAGGACCCTGGCAGTAGGTAGCGGCAGCATGATGTGTCGTGTTGGCAGTATTGTGGCTCCTTTTTGTGTTTACCTGGTTGAAGTCTGGGTCTATCTACCTCAGGTATGACCTTTTCTTTTTTCTTTTTCTTTTTTTTTGCAAGCACTTCAGACAAGTCAGAATGCTTAACATTCTAGCAAAAGAGTTCTGTTTCCTTTTTCATTTACATCTTTTTGCACCAAATCCAAGTGACTATTACAGATTCCACAAGGATGCATATGTCTTTAATTAACTCCATTAACATAATTAGGAAACATCAGGAAGGCAGAACCGTTTTTAAAAACCTGTTTGCCTTTATCTGTTAATAAAACCAAATGTTGCTTTCACAGAGCTCAGCATCCTGTTAAGGAAATTTGTTAGCAGGTGTTGTTGAAGTGTAATTTAAATGCATCATAGTCTGTGTCCCTCTTGTCACAATAATCTCATTTTATATGCTTTTTCAACAAAAGATATACTTTTACCATCTTTTTTTCAGCTCATTGTAGGAATCCTGGCATTCGCAATTGGAGTGCTTACTTTGCTCTTACCCGAAACCTTGGGCGAACCTCTCCCCACCACTTTGGAAGAGGCTGAATCTCTTGGAAGCAACCCCAGAAAGAAGAATTCAAGCCCTGGCAACAAAGATGCCGGGGATGGGATGGAGCTAAACCAACATGAAGCTAAGGCCTGAGATTTCACGCTGCTGGGAAACCAGGCCACAGGAGGAAAAGAACTGAAGAATGAGAGACAAACAAGCCGTCACTGGTTTACTGTACTGGTGGAAAAAAAAAAAAAAAAGCTTTCATCAAATCATTGTAGCTAAGGTTTGTTTTTTTGTGGACATTTTTGTTTGACCAACAATTCAGTACAAAATGGGGCCCTGAGGACTTTACAACTCAACGTCTTCTGCTTAAATACTGGGTCAATGTTTGATCAATGAAACAGTGTGGATGTGTGAATTTTAAGTACATATTCTGAGACCACAGGAAAACGAATAATACTTAAAGGGTCAGAACAATTTTAGTATTATTTTTGTACTTGACGCTGATTTTTAAAGACTACAATGGTTGGACGGATAGAGATGCCTGCAGAATTACATTTATTGTAATTATTTAAGTTAAAACAAAATGGACTAATTGCTGTACAAGTAAGTTATTTGAGATATAGTTTAGCCTGTTTGCACTGTGGAATGTATCATAATAGGAAAAGTGCCTTTTTTTTAACTAATTAATCTCAGGGCATTCAGACTACTGTGAACAATTTAAAAGTATTACAGTTTAACATCAGTTTGACTCATTACTTCCTTGGCCTTGATCCCTCCGACAGGTTTACGAGTTGTACATGTGGGTATGTTTTCTAGTTTAATCTGTTGTTGAGAACTTTGGTTCAGTTTTTCTCATGCTGGTATTTCTGTTTGCAATCTGTATGCCTGACATACTCAAGGATATGCACGTCATTACTGTGTTCAGGAGCCAGGATATAATCTCCAGATGTTTGGACCAAATCCAGGAACAAACTGCCGTGTTGAGGTGATGTATGGCTTCCTATAGCCGTACAGAGCATTAGGGAGGTAAATTATGAAATTGAAGCATTGGTGCTCAGAAGTCAGATCTACAAACATCACAAATGGCTTCATTGCCATTGTTTTTATCGTAAAAGAGAAATACACCAAGGATATATTCCTCCTCATGCCTGTCGTCGATTTGTTGTTCAATTTTATTTATGTTTCTGCTTTGGGGAACATATTTTACAATGGTATCGAGAAGAGAAAAATAAATCTAAATAAAGACTGTTTTGTAAATACCACATCCACAGCTTATTTCAATGTCTTCTGCTAGAACAAAAAAGAAGTAAAGAGACACAGCTATTTGGTGAAATAATTAGTTTATACTCTTTTGTGATCATCTCACCTACTGTGTCTCCTGTTTGTTGCAGCAGACGAAGTTCAACTGCAGCAGTAGCGGAAAGGTCACTCTCTCTGCACCACCTTTCACATGAAGTAAATCTTTGTATTCAGCCTCCGAGTGGAAAACTGCACATGGATCACCTGAAAAGTCCGTACCAGTGCTTACATTTGTGTGGATGGAAAAATTTAAAGACGTCTGCTACAGTTGGGGCTTAAATGCTAACCGCTCCTTCTGTCCACTGATGGAAATTAACGCAGCATACAGAAATTACACTGTACTGGAACAGGAAACGGAAAAAGCATAAAAACAAGAAAATGTTAAATTCCACTAGCCACGCGCATTCCTTATTACTGCCGGTTCTGTGGAATCAGGAAATCGCCAAAAAAGAACCTGACGGACAACATGAAACAGGCAAAAAATATCTTCAACAGCAACACATCATTCCCTGATCTAAATAAACTGAAGAACAGTGGGTTGGGACAACACTTTTCTTTCTCCCCTTTAAGGCCTATCCCATCAAGCAAGCTGTTTCAATCTTTTATATCAGACTCCATATTCAGACTGTGACAGAAATTGTGTGCCTTTTCATTAACAGCTTCGGATCTTTCCCTCAAATCTGATATTTTTTTTTTATCTTCACAGCATTTTACAGGTTCAACACTTTTTTTTTCTTTAACACTGGATCTGACTCATAGAACAGTATTATCTGTTTATACATTAAACTCACAGTCATAAAAGGTCCCTTCATAAAGTCTAAAGCATCGGTATAAAAGGATGTCTACTGAAAAAAAAAAAGATGTTTTAAGAAAGAAAATAACAGGAAGTGGCATTATGGTATAAGTTCTTCCTTCTTTGTGGAAAAGAGACCTGTATAGAGCTTTGATAAAATGAGATAAGGCGGAGCAATCAGAGCAGGATAGCCACAACAACAAAAAAAAATCATGTTTGCAAAAATATATCCTTAGCAGAAAAAAAAAAGCTGCAAATTCAAAGGGCATTTATCTCAAAGGCCTTAAATGATGAAACAAATTTATTACGAACCAGTTTTCCCCTGTAGACACATTGAAATGGCATGTACAGTCTCATCACTTTGAGAGACATGATACACACTAAACACTGTTTTCCTTCCTGAGAATTTTATCTTGAATGCAAATGATTACAAAATAATAAATTAAATCGATATGAAATAAAACACTTAAAACATAAATGCAACAATACCAAGAGGACAGGTGATGGGAGTTATGAGGAGTAGGTTAAGTCTGTAGTTGACATGTTAGCTTATGGCTATGTGGATTTTATACTACTTCTACCAGTAGCTATTGCAAAATGATAAAAAAAAAATAAAAATAAAAAAAAGTTACTGTGAGCTGACTTAAACAGATAACTCAAGTTCAGATTTTTTATTTTTATTTTTTTAATGTGGCTCTTTTCAAAGATCCTAAGCAGTTAACAGCCTTTGGTGGGTGTCTTTATTTACTATAAACAAAATAGTTAGTATAAGAGCTGAAGCACCAATAATATTTACCTGTGTGAAACATCTGTCACAACCTTATAGAAAAATAAAGTTTGCAAATCAGACATTTTAATTGATTTGCATTACATTTTCTTTCATGCATGTTGTCTGGAAATGTGACCATCTCTGATCTAAGTACTTGTTTGATACAGGAACATTATTGGTGATGCAACATCTCTGAGCTTCATTAAATCGACTCCTCTGTAAATAACAAAAGCCAAGCAAACCTAAAGAAAGTTGAAGGTTTCTCAGGTGATCTAAAAATTCAGTTGAGATTTCAGTTGCCGTAAAATCCTTTGGTGCCTGACCAGTTCTGCTTAGCCATTAGCCTTTGCCTGTAGTAACAGGAAATCCAGAAAACGCTAAATTAAGATATATAGAGAGTTTTTACTGTGGGTGAGATATTAACTGCTTATAATCTTTTAAAGAACGCCACTTTAAGAATTCAGTACTCTCTAAAACACAAAAGAGCACACAAACACTTCCATGCCTTGCAAGCAAATATCATTCACCACTACATAACCGAGTCAAAATAAAAGGCAAAATGTTATCCAGTTTTGATCAAATCCCTCATTTTGCTGCAGATGTTCACAAAGCATTATTTCACACACACACACACACAAAAAAACCCTGCAGGATATTTATACAGATTTAAAAAAAAGCATCACAGCAGAACACTGTTATTTGGTTATCTCTGATTTCTTTTCACCTTTGGATTACAAATGAGGCTCCCTAATGCTTTTAGCATGCGACTCAAACCGCTGACATACTGCCAAAGAATTGTATTTCCCAAATAACAAAACTACTCTAAATTACTCTGTTGGCGAGGTCAAACTCAGTCATTCATGTACATCTAGGTGGAATTCTCTGAATTCATAATAGATGTGTATGGTTTAACCCTCATTCATACCTTGTAACATTTGACAATTCCTTAAAATGTTATAAACATCTTATAACAACTGACTTAACTTAATGCAACTGTTACCAACTGTGATCCCAAAGCTTCCTGTCTCACAGTTACTGGAAATCCTAATGAGATTTGGCACTTATAACAGTCCTGGACAGCTAATATACATACAATACTTTTGGCACTCCCTCCCCACCCTCCAAGTCATTTTTTTTAATTAAATCAGCACTTTTATAAAATAAAAGTCTGATTGGAAATGTCTCTGAAGTCCTCTTCAACATTTAGTGTATATCCCAACACATTAAATTGTCCGCTAATCTCTCCTGGAGATTATAGCATTTGAGATCATAAAATCCTCATAACAAGCTCCAGTAAAACCGATCATGAAATAATTTGAGCCTGTAGTTATTCCCATCTGTCCTTGTCCAGTTTTTAAATAGATAATTTTTGTTTCTTTCAGTTGCTTAAGTCCAAAGTGCTGGGCCTTTCATAATAAGAGCTTGAAGACGGAAAAACCGAACTCTCCAAAGTAAAGGTGCCAACATCCAAAAGATGGCACATGCTGCCACTATTCCTCTGGCTGCCTCCTGCTTTTCCTTAGCCAGTTTTAGTCGACTCTATTGTTTGGCTTTATCCACTGTTTACACAGTCCTCAGGGATGAACCAGCCAGCTGTTGGCATCCTCCAGGTCCGAGTCTAGCTCCTCATCTTCATCTAAAGGTTCAGGTGTTCGAAGGGCCAGCTCGCGCAAGAAATCAGGCGGGTAGACAGGCGGGCGAGAGGTGGATCTCAGGCCAATTTTCTTCTTCATAAGGTGAAACTGATCACGGATGAAGTCGTAGAACTCGTACTCGTAGCGCATGCGGTGATACAACACCTGCAGGGCCTCCAGAGTAGGCGTATGTTTTCTGACCGTGCCAGTCAGGTTTCCCATTTTTCGATATTCTTTGATAGGGAAAAGGGTAAAAAAAAAAAAGGGAAAAAAAGTCAGTTAATACAGTTGATTCATTTAATAAACCACTTGCTAAAACTTTTTTTGTTTACACATATCAAGCTTAATTAGCAAAACAATTGTATTTTTTTTTTTTTTATTTAATAAGGATGCTGAAATGGCTAATTTCATCAGATTTTTGATGAATGAATGAAATTACCATGCCTGGATGCTGATGTTGGTGTAAAGTGAAGCAGGACTCAACAGTCCATTGTTTTCAGCAGGAAATTATTATTATTTTTTATATTTTTATATCTGTCGTGAACATCATTTAGGAAAGAATGGCGTGAGCATATGCACTTTCCTCCAAGGTCCTCTACTCAGGAAACATGGGTAAGCTTCCTGAAACTAAACAGTCACATATGACTCCAGTATGTATTTTACTCACTTCCCATACACCTAATTTTGTTGCACTTTGCCTCTAGTCTTATTTTAAGAATAACAAACATCATGACATTTATCAGTTTGCACCAACCTGGACTCTTATAAATGTCAAGTACTCCAGAAAAGTAATGGGGTAAGAGTCTCTCCAGCATAAGCAGAACATCCTCCAGCTCCTCCAAGATGCCCACAAGGAGGTAGTTCTCCAACACATTCTGCTTGGCCCTCTCCAAAGCCCACACCCCAGGCTCTCTGTGAGACATCCGAGTAGTAAAAGTGAGCAGTCAAATATATTTATGTCGAACGAATTGAAGTGAAAGATTCCCAAAGCTGTAAATCTACCTGCACTTAGGGTGTTGTCCACAGAAATAGGGGATGATGTAGAAAACTCGAGGATTGGAGCACTCAGGGTAATTCTCTAGAATGCACACATTTATATCCTGAAAGTAGGCAAACACAATAACGTTAGTTTTGAAGCTCTTATTTCTACGTTTTTTGTTTTTTTTTTCTTTTTTTTGTTGTTGTTGCCGGCTTTATCCACTAGATGGAGTGCTTCGCTTTGGTAAAACCCAGCCAGCCTCACAATGGTGAGCCAAAGCGCTTTACAAAACATCATTATGTGCAAGAAGATAAAGTCAGCCCTTCAGCTACTATCAGTAACAACAAAAAATCAGTAGAACACACAAAGAGATTTCACAGTTTAGATGTCGGACGCGTGGCAAGCAGGGAGAGTCGTGGCTTTTCTACCTGAATTTGGACATTATTAAAAAATGACACGGGGAAACACAAACAAATATTAAAAACACACATGCAGCAGTGAAGCAGGCCAGCCGCTGAATGCTGTGGAACCTGGAGTCAAATCCATGTCAAGTGACGTAAGTATTGAAACAAGTATGGAAACAAGTCTTGAGAAACAAAACACTCTAGGAAGCTTTGCTTGGCAGGATATCCCAAAAGAACTCATGCTCATGCTTCAGACACAGAACAAAGGTTGGTAACAGACTTATTCTATCAAAATAGATACAACTGTAAACATGTCCTCAAAGCTGGTCCTTTTAATCACCACTTTGGAATAATTTCTAATAGCAGAGCTCAACTGAGTCATTTATCGAAATCAGCACCGAGAATGACGTAGATGCTGAGAATCTATGTCACTTAGCTGAGGACTTAGCTGAGTAGACAGAACCAGAACTCTGGCCTTTCCCAAATGATTCCAGCTGCTGATGAGGGAATGATGTAAAAGACCTACGGATGAACAGGCTTTGTTTTGGAGAGTTTGGTTTCTATGAGAGCTAGTGAGTGGCATTTAAGAAATATAAAACGTGATTAATTGCCTTAAGCCAAAAAAAAAAGAAAAAAAAAGCACTACCACATAAAAATCACTGGCCTGGAAAACATACGAAGAAGCAAAAAAATAAATAAATAAATAAAAATAAATAAATAAATAAATTAGTTGATCTTCTTTAGGTTTTATACGACTGATAAAAAAAAAGTAAGATAAGACCATATGAGCGAAATTGTCCAACAAAGATCTAGATACATCATTTTATAGACCAGTTTATTTCTGATTCAGCAATGAGCTGTCGGGGTTTTGTGAACTTTGTGACAGACTATTCTTAGTAAGGTGCACAGGAACTAAGACTTCCTGGTTACCAATGAAGTAAGTAAGGGGGAAACTCTTCATTGAAATTACAACAAAAGCCCAGAAGACCTCTAAGAAAGAGTTCAACACTGGAGCACTGGGCTATTCAGGTCATGTTTGCACTAATAACAAGTTGGCTGTTGTTTCAATTTTAACACCACCCTGGATTTGGGACATCCTCATGCAATCTCAAACAGCAATTCAAGGTCCTGATAAATCATTTTTTTAAAAATGTGTATTTAACTCAAGCAGCCTTTTTTTTTATTGCATTATGAACTTTTTGAAGTCATTGTGCGATTTCAGGAACACAACGTGAATCAAACTTGTAATATCACCAATGTTTCTTTTTTTGATCATTTATTTTTGGACACAAATAAGGAGTAGAACTTCTCTTAGTTCCCTATTTAAAAGTGTCTACATTACCTTTAACAATGCAATACCACATTCAAGCTTTGAGGGTATGAATAAACATAAGTTAAAATGCAGTATTTAAAACATGGTTGCAGCAGGCACCAAATGTGTACAGCATAGAAAGGCTTCTTTAGGGATGTAGTAAGCTGAAATGATCTTTGTACCACAAGAGGGCAGTGGAGGAAGCACAGCCTCAGAGGTTTATCTGATCAATCATTGACAACAGCACAAATCTCATGTACATGACTTCATGAAATTCTATCGATGAGGACGTGTGCAAGGCTTTGCTTTTGTCACGGATTTTCATTTGTCAAAGACCCGACTACCCATTATCTAACGTGCCTGTCGCAGCAGTCAGCAGTCACATATAAACAATTTTAATAATATTGAGGACAACTTTTTTTTTTTTCTTTTTTTTTAAATCAAATGCATATAGGCCATAACAGTAATGCAGTAGGATATTTTTAAAAACATAAGTGCAGAATTTGAAGATAACTTTCTTTGATTTCATTCAACACTACCAAGTCAAAGTTCTAATTAACCTCTTAATTGTCACCCCCAAAACACTTGCATGTAAGTCAATGGGTCCATGAGGAAACAAGAGTCCTCATGACAGGTTAGAGGTATTAAAGTCTTCCAGGGAAATCATTTTACGTCATCTTTTGGACCAAAAAAAAAAAAAATCTGAAAATATGGAATTTCAGTACCCGATATTAATAAGAAAGCAAATTTTGTGAGTTGGTCACAAATTAGGCAACCGTAGAGACGAGGGAGACAATGTCTTAGTGTTCCCAATGTCAAGGCTTGTTGAGGCAGGATTCATGTTAGTAAAGCCTCTTTCTTTATGGGCGCAATTATTTTTTTCAAGGTTCTTGTAACTGACAGTTTAATTGGAAGCAGATGATTTTTCAGTTAGCGTGGGAATCTCGTGATCAGACGAGTGTCTTTCAACAGTGAGAACTGCCCAGGTCTATTTCATTTATTCTCTGTCGCTTCACAAAGTTTGAGCTCTAGTTTGTGCAGCTGTCTCTAGCGGAGGTGTCACACTGCACAATTCATGAAAAGTTGTATCATTCTAAAGTGTTAGGCCTGTTGCTCTTCTGTAAAATTGCTGACAACAATTTCCCCAAAACGGAGCTTTCGAATATAAAGGGCTTGTTGCTCCATCCCCTGAATAAGACAACCCTGCCTCCACTGATGACTAATAGTTAATGAGCGCAAGCACCGGGGCTGAACTTTGAATATATTGCATGTGCTTAAATCCGTTGCTGCTATTTTGTATGAATAATCGCATGGACCAGCAGAAGTAGGATTCTTCACGTTAGCAAGTTATTGCATAAGCGAAGATCTTTGCACATTTGTAACAGAAACACAGCTACAATCAGCTATTCCCTCTATATTTTATTGTTTTATAAGTTGTTTAATGAGATGAAGCAAACCTAAAGAGAGAACTTGGCAAGTAATCTGAAAAACTCAGATTATTACAGATTATGAATGCCCCGAAAGGACAGATGCTTATCTGAGGTGTATATGTCATGAGGTCAAGTAACTATTACATCACTTTGTAAAGGATAGCTCATGTGTATAAAGAGGGGAGTGTAGACTGAGGGAAAATCCAGTTGGACCACAGGAATGTCTCTGCAACATATGCATAGGGTTCCTTTTGGTCCCTGCAGGCAGACTGACAGTGTTCTTTCATTGACACCTCTGAAATTCGGCCAGGGGGAGGGCAGCGAAGGCTGACACACACCAGCCGGGGGGATACATCTGATACAACTTTAAACTTTGATTGCTGACATGGCTGGGAAAGAATGCCGATTCTCTGTCAAGAACAATAATCTCCTGGTCGGAATTGATACAGTGCTATGCAAAAGTCTTCCAAACACCTTGAACAACTTCATAATTTGTCACTTTACAAAAAATAAATACATATACTCTACTGCCATTAGAGAACAGGCTCTAACAAGGTTTCCTCTATGATTGCCCTGTATTTAACTCTGTTCATTTTCCCATCATTTCTCACCAGGTTCCTGGTCCCTGCTAAAGAAAATCATATCCACAGCATGCTTCTGGCACCACCATGTTTCACCATGAGCATTGAGGGCTTGAGATGATTTCATGCGTTAGTTTTCTTTAACGCCTTGCACCTTGTCTGCAAGTCAAAATCTACATTTTTGTCTCTGACCACAGCTCCTTCTTCCACAAGTTAGTTATTAGTCCCTAATATGACTTGTCGCAAACTCCAAATGGGACTTTGAAAGAACAGGTAACTTTGTATAACAACACAGCTTCCTATTCCCCCTAAACTGTAGGAAGGGGCCCCTGTAGTCTGCATACTTTAATAACTCAACTCACATGGCCTCACTCCAGGGAAAACAGTGCAACACTTAATTACATCCAGTCTGACTCAAGCCAGGCCGACGTTTACTGCCGCTCTCGTTAGCCTTTTGAGGATGACCCTTCTTATAGTCTCGGACTCTGACATGAATGTATGATCAGGCTGGCATAATAATTAGATAGGTTGAAAATTGTAATTGCCAATTATGATTAGATAAAAATAAATATACATAATATCAAAGGAAGTGTCAAAACTCATTAAAAAAAACATAATGATTTTTTTTTTTCTGTAAACCAGCTGTCCTGGTGTAGATGAGGTCTGTAATTAAAATGCATGCCTTGCTTTGTTATGATTTGATATAAAGGCTGACATCAAGTTGTGACTTGAAACTTTTTTTTAATTAGCTGCTTTTTGTATGCAGCAATTATTTACTCTGTCAATATTTTCTCAGCCTAAGAACATCTGTGCTACGCCTCGCTGCAATTAGGTGGTTGGTGCAAGGCATCCTTTAGTGTTGCCAAGGGTTAGATTCCGAAGATGCTTTTTCTGAGTGGGTTTCATCCTATTTTCCACATTAAATGTGCTTATTTTTATTTTTCTGCTAGTGAGACGCTAACTACTCTCAGATAACCTAGGCATCCACATTAAAGACATACCTCCAGGATCTGTATGAATGGTAACACAGTATTTCCTGCTTCTGGAACATCTTCAAAGACCTTTTAGTGTCAAAGCGCTGTATAATTAGAGTTTACATGAACGCCACGCTGGAATCAGACATTAGCATGTCTGTTTCAGTTCATATCTCTGCAGAACTTCAGGCTATCATAGCGCCGAACCCTATCTCAAAGCACCATTAATGCCGAGAGAGAGAGAGAGAGAGAGAGAGAGAGAGAGAGAGAGAGAGAGAGAGAAAGAGAAAATCACTCACAGCACAAACATACAGCAACAGCGTGTTGAACATTCTGAATGCATTAGCTTTTTGAATAATAAGCATCTGTAAAATTGATCTCGCCAATGTCAATAGGAGAGTTAATGGGCTTGTGGAAACTGGGACCGGGATAAATGGCAGAAAGAGAGAAGGAATGCTGCGAGATACAGTTCTGGCTTGGCTCATTAGATGTGACTAAAAATAGATTCCTTAGAAAAACCAACAGAAAATGTGGGATTAAAACAAAAATGATAAGAAAGTCAGCTCTCTCCTCAAAGGCTCCAGTTTAGTGTTTTGCAAATAAGTTGTGCAGTTTTATTACCGTTACGGCGAATCATATTTCCACAAAGCCTTTCATTTCCTAGTGGGCATAGTAGAAAAGAAATTATCACAAAACAACCCCACCTGCTGCTAATTTTCTGTTGTTAATTATTTCATTAATTTGAAAGGGGTTATAAATTGAAGCAGCATGGAGTTCAGTCAGGGACGTCATTTATTCTGTGGAAAAATAGGCTTTAATTAAACACATGGTTTTCATTTAAAAACTAAAGTAGCAATATGCTTTATATTTGGTTGTACTAAAATCAGTAAAATGGGCCGTTCCAGACAGCCTTCAGAAATGAAGTGCGCTTTGATTTAGACATAAATTAAAGAGGTTAAGTCATAAAGACGTGTTTAGCTAAAATCACCTTAAAGAAACTTGTGAGGTGACATTAAACACAAGGTTTGGAGGCAAACCCAAGAAAAGCAAAGGACCTGTAAAAAGCAGTTGCCAGACGAAGGTAAACTCCACACAATCAAGAAAAATGAGCCGCATCTCTCAATCAAACATCCACCATCAAAGAGAACATGACAGAAAGTTGGTCAGGTAGGAAGTGCAGAAACAGCGTCAGTCACCGAGGTTTGCTTAAACCTCATCAGCCTGCAGCAGTGGCAGCGACGGATATATTTCCACATCTGAGGACATGAAATCACATGCAGGAAAACACTAACTAGCACTGACTCTCCATCTGTCAAAAGGAAGCGTCCTCATTATTCACAGAAGCTGACTGTTTTAGAAGCCAAACCTGGCTGTGAACCTTAGACGGGGTCGAGCATTTAGCTAAGACTGGTGAGACACAAAAACATTTCGACTTCAGAAAGCATAAAACTCCATATCCATTAATCAGACAGGATTGTTTTCTCTCACATTTTTTTTAGCATAATCAAATGTGCACTAAACCTTACAAGAATTGAGATTTAAAAAAAAAAAAAAATCAGTTAAGCGAACTTTGTAGTGCAGCTTAAGCTGAAATGATTTTGAAGTCCCGACTGCTGAAACCAAAGTACTCACTAGGTATCGCTCATCATCTTTCATCCCTGGTGTTCGGATGAGGTGGTTCTGCTCCCCTCTCCAATCACCAAAGCGACGGAAGAAATAGTTGGAGAGGAACCGGCTTATGGGATCCCGGATTATGTTGATGTAGACAGGCTGCTCTATCCTGAACCTGAAAAAAAGAAGAAGAAGAAGAAAAAAAAAACTAATATCTTGAATACTGCATATTAGCCAAGAAGTGTTAATAAACAATGTTGGTTAGCTTTTTATTCTGTTGCTGCTCCACTGTACCTGGTGAAATTCATGAAGTGAACATGTCTTGTGTAGAGAAATGGCTGAGGGATCTTACTGATGTTTTTCACTAGATCCACCTGCCCAAGAGCCACACACACACACACACACACACACGCACACACACACACACACACACACACACACACACAGTTATTCATTTATTTATTTATTTTTCTTACAACAAAGTTTGTACAACTCCTTTTCCCTTTTAAATTCCTTTTCTTTTTTGAGAGCCAGATAAGTTTGAAAGACACAAAAAAAGTAGGACACATGCAAAATATTAATTGTTCTGATGTTTATTAAGAATGCCAAAAGGGGTAGATATAAATAAAATCAGATATACACTGAAGACTAGGATGTGGATCTTGTTTTGCCATTTTCCCAAAAAAATATTTTATGAAATTACCAAATCTATTTTAAAACAAAATAAGTTGACTTCCTTGTGTAGACGGCAACGAATAAAGTCCTAAAACTAATCCGCATAATTAAATGTGAATTTCCACTGAGGTATTTGCCAAAATAAATGTTTTATTCACACAGAGGAAACAGCTATTTTGATTTATTTGGTATCACGAAAGGCCACAGAAATGAAGCTGATTAAGCTGGCACCTATAAAAAGAATTATGGCAGGTGGTCATGCTTTGAGAGATTTTGACTTTTATTGTGTGAGTTGCAGGCGACCCCGCCTCTCGCCCGGAACGTTAGCTGGAGATAGGCACCAGCACCCCTCCCGACCCCACTGAGGGACAAGGGTGTTCAGAAAATGGATGGATGGATGGATGGAGTTGCAGGTGTATTTATGTACAGTTAAATAGATAAACTAATATAGCTACACTCTTCTACAGGTGTTCTAAAATGAGCAATAGTAATTTTACAAAACATTCTGGGGATTTCCACTAGTCATTAACACTCAAAACGGAAATAAACTAATCTTTGCCGTGGTGTTTTTAACAAGACTAAGTAACTGAGTCAAAAACCTAGCATCGGTTTACCTGACACAAGTTGTTACATTCAAACTAATTTCATACTAGTGAAACAATCATAACGTCCTGATTCTTTTGCAATATGCTTCTCACATATTTTCTGTCTTGTGTTATTCACACGACAAAAGAAGAACCCTTGGGGCTTTCCAGGTTTGCTTGGAGAAATTTGCAAGAAGCAGCCAGAACGCACCAGATTCAGGGATCTTGGACTGAGGTCTGTGAAAATGAATCCAAATATGAAGTCATTCCTCACCTAAATAGTTCCATATTGGAGTAATGCAGCACAATATGCAGCAAAAGGTGCTTCTCTGCAAAACAGGGAATGCATTGTATTTGATTGAAGAAAGGGGAAATGCTTAGAAGAATTGTTTTTTCCTTTCAGTTGTGAAATTCAGGGGCAATTTAAATACCAACTACAATTGGAACCGGTTGCCTTATTGCCTAGAATCTCGGGAAATACTGATGCCCTTCAGATGTTATCTGAAGCCAGACTTAAGTCAGCTTATTATAAAATAAAAAAAATAAAAATACTTAAGGGAAGAATACAAATTCCCTGCTTAAAATTACGATATGGTGACCCATTCTTAACAATCTTTCCAATATAGATAATAGCACTGAAACCGTTTAAAATACAGATTGTGATGATATTTAGAAGGGCAATTCTTCGAAAAGTAGCCCTGGACACGAATCTGGACACACCTGCAAGCAGGGCGTATGAAAAGCAGCAGGTTTGACATGAAAGTTGGTGCTCTTTGCATTTGAGTAGCAGAATTTCATGGTAAATTGCGCTTCAGACAGGAACCCAGTGTTATGTTGCCAAAAATGGTGTAACATGTTTCTGTTTATGTGCACCACTCAGAAATCTGGCTGCAGCTTTCTGAATCAACTCCACCTGGCCCATGCCAACACATAATGGATTGTAGCGATCCAATACTGGGGCAATAAAAGCTTGAGCAGCATGTTAGGGGTCACTCAGCGAAAGGAAAGCTTGACATTTTCCCTAAAAGAACGAGCGTTTAGATCAGATGTGCATTATCTACATGTGGTATGTCGTCTAAATTCTTAGCCTGATTTCCTGCCATAATGCAACACCTGCTTTTATGAATTATGCATCGCGGCAGCGCGATGGAAATGGTCAAGAAATGAACACGACATGACTCCAGGGTATTACTTGTTAAGTTGACAAATCTTTCTTAGTATTTTGGCTTCAACAGGAAAGTAAGGAGAGCAACAGGATGTGGCCGGTCACTGAACTAGAAGACTTTCAACAAAGCATTCCTCTGGAACAGGCCTAGGAGCTCCACGTAAGAACAAGTGTAGCTGCTTAAGAGGAGACAGGCAGCAGCAAGCTGAGTGTGAAGGAAGGACGCACTGGTTGAATTATTCTCTCTGACAGGTCCGACACCACTGAAGGCCTTACAAAACAACTGTAATTTTTTTTTACATGCGTTAGATTATACAAAAAAAGCACCATAATTACTGGATGATTTGTCTCTGAAGGCAGCTACCTTCATTAGATTTTTTTTTTGTCAGGATAAAGTAAAATCAACTAAATATATGTTTCTATATTTTTAATTGCAATAAGAATGTTAAAACTGCATTATTTTCTCCTTCTACCTTCGTATATGTGCCAATTTGATTTGGTCTGTCAGATAAATTTCAAACGAAATACGTCGACGCTTGGGCTCGTAACCCACAGAGTGTTAAAAGTTATACTTTTGGTTCTCTCTCTTTGCGACACAGCCACACTTCCTTTCTTCATCAAATCTCTCTCCAAAGAACATTTTTCAACTTTTACACAAAACTCCGTGTTAAACGAGAGCGGGTCGGCTGGAGAACTGTTTGCATTTTCTGTTCTTATACAGACACTTGTTATGTCATGGCAACACTATTTGGATAGCAACAGCAATATGTATACTTGTTTATGTACCCAAGGCAGTCATTCAGAGGCTCCAGTCAGATTCAGGCTTCACACTCTCCCTCTTTTCTATGAAGCCAGTACATTTCCACTAACCCCGTTTCCACGCTTTATGGATTTCATGTGCCATAAAACATAATATAAAGCCTTCATTAGTGCTGTAGTATATATTTTTTCTGCATCTACCCACCCCCGTGATCAATACTTTAACATATTGTGTTGCTTTTAATAGACACACACAAAAAAAAGAAAAATGTTTATGACTTTTTATTAAACCTCTTCCTTCATCTCAGAGTTGACACAGAGTGCCTTGGGGAACATTTAGTAAGAAAATGTGCAAGTATGTCTCCGTGTCTGTTTGCTGGCCAACCCCCTAGTCTGTGTGTCTGTGCGTGTGTCCAGCACTCCCTCCTCTAATTCCCCAGGAAAGGCTGAAGGGAGAAAGTGAAGGATTCCAGGCATACCTGCACTTCCCCCTCCTAATTGAAGACCAGCGGTATCTTCACGGGGCTCATCAGAGGAACAGAAAAGTATAAAATTACAAAGTTTTGACTGCTGCTCTTTCTTTCCCATAACTCAATCTCCACACAACAGTTAAAGACCTATTGTACATTTATTTTCACTATTTTTAGATATTAACAAGGTTTTTTCAAACTGTTGTGTATTATTTGAGAAGTAGCTCAAGTGCAGATAAACATGCTGCTAGTCAAGTCTCAAGTTTTTTGGGGTAAAAAGTACAGAGTTGGTTTTATTGGATCAGTTCATCTTTGAAATGTTTGCTGTACCCCCTTCATGGCTTGTGAAAATCTGTAAGGATTGCTTCTTGTGTGCAACTCCTTAATACAAATGCATGCAACACCTTTCAGATTTTTATTTGTAACACATTTAAAAACAATGCAACATTTTTCAATTTCTAATTATCCACAACTTCCTGCCAGGTTACATAAAGTCCCACATATTAAAACGTTCAAAGAGTGTGAATACTTTTGTAAGGGGCTGCACTGAAGGAACACACTCCCATACAATTTAGTTTTAAACATGTTAAAAATAATTCAATGTCCTGACATGCATTGTGACATGTGTTATCCAATTATCAGTAAACAAGCAACATCCAGTTCCTACTCTGAGGATCTGGTTCCCCCGATGCCTGCAGAGCACAAATTTACCGATTATTCAAAAGAAGAAAACCAGCTTTGACATTAATTCAAAACAGCTGGCTCTTCCTAGTTGCTTCATTTTGAGCCTTTTTTTTTGTTTTCCATTCCTTCCAGGAAATTTGTCTACTTTTCTGCGCCCTGGGAACCAAGAAGACGTCAATAATCTCTTTACAGCATACGAAAAGGAGATGTGAAAGTGCAAAAATAAATTAGCTACTTTCATGCAAAAATCATCGACCGCAGACACAATGGTTAACATTCTGATCAAAGTGTCACCAGGAAAACCGTCAAAAGCTGCACCGATGAGCCGGAACCTCAGCTGATGAGAGTACGAGCTCTAAAGTCAGGGCAATGTGCATCTGCGTTTGCATAAGTCAACATGCACTAAAGTACTCGGGCACATAAACACAAGAGATTAAGGTGGCTTTTATAGGATTGCACACAAGCACCAAACAGGCTTGTTATGACATGAGAATATTCACACTCTTCTGGACCGTTCACTGAGATGTTTTCTGTGCAGAAGCCTAATCAGCCTAATGGTGTTAGGACACAACATGCGCAAGAGGAATTTAGAGTTTGACAAATACGTAAACAAGTCACTGTTCCAATATTAGCTTAACATTTACACCAAATCAGTCAGTAATTGCTTTATATAATTAGAATCATCTGAATCTAACTGTAACCTTTTTCATGAATAAGGCAACCAGTAGCATCATGGCTATGAGTCAGTGCTACATCAGTCCCCCATGAATACGTGAGTAAGCTTTTTTTTTTTTTCTCATATGGATTTCTCAAGAGCGCATTGCACACAAGTTAGAAGCAGAATGCTGAAAACATTTAACTGGAAATCACATGGGGATAATTCAGTTTTCTTCTAAAGCTAAAACGTCTGGGTCAACATCTGGTAATATGACTCGAATTAACAAATAGTGTTAATAAAAGCTGCTTATGATGCAGTTTCTAGCGGGAAAAAAAAACCCAATCCCTTCCGATCACCATGTGTTTTTTTAATAAATACAAGTGAAAAAAAAACAAACTATTTTACACTGAAATCGCTTAAATAATTTGCTGATGAAAGTATAAACCTCCCCTTCTAAATTGGAGATAAAGCACAGGATAAATTTAGAGGCTTTTTATGCAAACAAGTACACCAATTATTAGTGTACGGGCTGGGGATTTAATATCTTGTTATAAATGTTCTCCTTCACATCTCTCACCTGTTCTTGTTTCATGAGACGTGTCTTATTATGGATGTCAGAAGAGACGAGGTTGAACTTATGCTTTTCAGCCAAAAGCCTCAGTAAGATGACCACTGTCCGGCTGCCGCACTTCCCCACACGGTTATAAATCACCTGGCTGGGAAACGGGAGCGCCTGTAGACACACACAGGAAAACAAAGGCACAGAGAGAGAAGAACAAACAAATCATTGCATTATTCAATAACATTTCCGTATTTTATGTAAGCATCTTTTGCTGTTTAAATGTGCGACCACTATGTTGTAATTAGTAATTGCAGATGTCTTTGAGTAGCCAGCCATGTGGGGAAAAAAATCTATTGATGTAAAAAGTTTAGAGACTCGGCCAAAGTTGCAACACACTGCATTTAAGCTACAGCAGTGCACAGAGGCAAAGGTTTCTTCTTCTGTCTTATTCATATGTTCTTTCTTTCCTTGAACTCGGTGAGTCAGAAACTGCACAGCAAAACAAAACTGACAGTTTTCTTTTTCGTCTCACACTCACAAGCTACAGCAAGCACGCACACACATCATGACTCACCAGTAATAAAAAGCAGTTCAGTTATGATTCATAAATTTAAAAAAAGCTTTGTTACTTCTGCCTTAACAAAGACATGTCAAACATGCCATCTTTAAGCCCAAATGCACTAGTTAAACAAATACCTAGACTTCAAATTACAGCTTTGCAAGCTGATTAATCATTTTTAAAGACAGAATGAGAAATATATGTTTGAAAAATAAAAAGATTTATAGGAGATTTAAAAAAAAAAGACTGAGCTTCTCAAAGAATTAGCAAAAGTTGACAATTCAGCATAATGCAGGTTGAAATTATTTCCTTTTATTCTCTTCCTCATTTAAAAGCTGATCATTCCAATCAAATATATGTGGGTTCATAGAGCTTGTAAAGTAACCATGTAGTTTTATGGGTTGAATCAAACAACAAACAATTACTTAAGCTACAGTGGCAAAAAAACAAAAAACAAAACACATATTGTTTTTCTTTCTCATCTTGTTCAAATGTAAAATTGAACAGCTCAGCAAGGCCCCCATTCTGGTTTAATCCAATCAACACTATGAAATTACATGAAAGGACAAAATCTTAAGACGATGATATTTTTTAACACCTTTTTTTCATGTTATGTTTTTTTGTTCCCCCACGTTTCCAAAAGCTACTCTCAGACAAGCCTTCCCAAATTAAAGAAAATATTCCTTGCAGACTTGTGCCAGCATATATGTTGACAAAACTCTTTCTGACCAACTGTAGCAAGGAGATGCTTTGTTCTTACAGTTTCTAAGTGCGATAGCTGTAGGTAGACTAGTTTTGGGAAATCAGCTCAGAGACAGTTTCCCTGGAGATCACACACAACATTCCTCTGTGTTTGCCAAATGACAACAGACATCTAAGCTTAAGGCTGGTAAAACACATGCAGTGTTTTGCAAGACATCATTCCCTGCAGATATTACCACAAATGACTGCTTCAAACGTGTGTAATGCTGGAAGAACAACCAGGGACTCTATGAAAAGAGCAAATCTCCTGTCAACACTGACAACAGACAAAAGGAGGGCAATTTTTCTATTTGTGAGTCATTGTTCCTGTTCTTCAAGGTGTAGTTTTCCTAGAACATGCTTTGAGAAATATCTGCTGAAAGGAAGATATTCAGTTTCTGGTGTATTTAGGGAAATCAAAAAGTAAAATATAACAAGGCTGTTTTTGATTTTGCATCTGATGAGATTTATTCCAGTCTGACTTTTGTTGTGGTAACGTGTTTCAGCTAACCATATGCAGATTTTCGGGAAGAGGAGTAGTCTTTCCAGAGATCTTACTGTCGTACCCTTTCTTTTGTCTTCACTTTTCTAAAATTAGAGCCCTGTTTACACATCTACACTCAAAGATCCAAGTAACTTTGGGGTTTTTTTGAAACATTGTCACATGTCACGCTGTTTGGGCAAAGAAAGACGGCTCACTGACCCCCGTATCATAACCACTTTCCCTGGAAATCCATAGCAGCTGTTACTGATACAAAGCCGCCTGAGAGCGAAAAGTGAGTCTCTGCATATTTTAGCTAGACCTGATCTGGGGTCAGTTTTCTTCCACTGTGAGCCAAGGGAAGAACTGCATGTTTAGGTTACAGCTGTGGGAAGAGTGGAAATTCAAAGCATTTCCTGTTTTTACAGAAAGCAGAACAAGAAAGGCAGAGTGTCTGTAGCTTTGGCAGTTCTTAGCAGTTCTTGTGTCTCAGCATCAACAGGTAATTTAGCAGTTATTGATGTAATTGCCTGAGAAAACAACTCAATGTCAGAATAAAACGTAATCAGAAAGGTTTGTTTTAACACTAACAATATATTTTTCTCGAAAGGTAAAAAAAAAGTGAAAATATATGCATGCAAACATCCACAAAATTGTAGATTGGACATTCAAGGAACATGGCCACACACAAAAAGCCTTATAGCGCTATTCTGGATGAAGTGTGGTTTTTCCATATGCTCTCATTTACATTGGACTTTCATCTCGATTTTGAATCTTTCCCCACATTAACCAGAACCACAGCCTTCTTTCTGGTCGCACATGCTCTCCGACATCAGGCCGCTGTCGACACTCCCGATCAGCTCCAACTGCATGAGGGCATGTCAACAAAAGGATAATGAGAGATGTGGTTAATGTACCACGCGCCACCAGCGGGCCACCATTAATGTCTCTCTGGGGATAGCAAAGGGTAGGAGGAATCAGTCGGTCAATGGCATGCAGCTATTTTGGAACAACTGTCAATCAAGTCTGTGCATCTGGAAGATGTATGTATTGTGGTAATGTCTGCGCTCTCATTTCAAGTCAAAGTAAAGTCATAGGCTCAACCTAATGCAGGGATACGTTCTTAGAAAAATGCCTAAGTGAATCAGTGAGTGCAAGTTTAAAAATTGGATTTTATTACGCGATAACTTTTTTTTTTCCAAAATCTCAATAGTGAGGCTGCATTCAGCAAGAAGTTCAAACAGTGGACAGGATTTTTGTTTCTGCAGGCTTTCATGCTATCACTAGATATGGAATTGTTTCACTGCGTACTCTGGGGGGCTTGCAACTTCATTTTAGGTTTGACAGAGACATATAAAGAAGAACACTCCACTCCGGTGCAATTAGCCTCCTGTGGCGGCGTCTTAGAGATTTCATTGATGTATTTATTTGCCAGTTTGTTGTTATTGTTAAAAATAATCTTGTTCTTTACTCACTTAAAAGAAAAAGCATTAAACCCAAACACTAGTTTCTTCCCACAGTCATAAAATATGCCCACTCGGCTGGCCGTCATCACTTAATCGAAGTCTTTGACTGGAAAGACAAAGGAATTATTTTTCGGAACAACTCTCATCTGGTTTCAGAAACATTGTGAAAAAACAAAATCACAATTTTCTTTGATAGCTCAACACAGATCGGCTTCTGTGTTTCAATGATTGTCATGAATAATATAGTCAGACGCCTCAAGTTGAGCTTTTACTTTAAAATCTCTTCAAAATAATTTTGGCTTTATAAAACATGCATTTTATAGATTGGTCTGAATCCTACAAACGCATGTGAATTTCACAATTGTAAATTGCTTGTTTCAAATGATAAGAAAGCATCAAATCCCCATCTCCGCCGTATTCCATTAGTTTGCTTAACAAATAACACTTTTCCGAGTGTATGCGGCTGCATGACACAAGGGATGTGGTTGATTGGCTCGTCTGAATGCAAAGCAGGTTTTTAAAACACGTACTGAAACATAAAACCCAGATGTGATCTAAAATAAAAGCAACAGCTGGTTTCAGCAGCTACAAACAAAACCTCATTACTGTCTTCAGTTAATGATTTTCAACATTGCACCCCCTAAACAGCAACCCCAATCAAGCATGAAGAACGGAGTAAAAGAAAGAGATTGTACTGGAACAAAATGAGGTAAAAATGGAGCGACTGATTAAAGATGCTGTCAATAAACAAGGGTCAGATGGCACGAGAAGGCAGTTGGCAAAGAGAGAAAGAGGGGGCTCAGAGGAAAGACAGTCCTGCAGACATGCAGCTGGATGGATACAAGGCCCCTGTGTCAGCCTCTCCCTCGGTGTTTGTGTCAGTGCATTCAAAGCATTACTGTAGCTGTGAAGGCAGGTCCCACTGGTATTTATGGAGTTCGCATGCAACTCCTTCACACAAACCTAACCCCTCACCTTCCTTGACTTAGCTGGATTCAACTGCAGGGTAACATATCAGAGATAGGTGGCTCGGGGAGGAGGGGGAAAGAAAGATCAAGGGATAGCAATCGTTTGTACCAGATAAGGACTTACTCTCTGAGCCGGTGGTCCGTGGTCATTCAGATACGTGGATTCCCCTGCAAGGAAACAAATATCAGCGTGTTAGAATGTTTTAAGTATCTTCACACAGCGTAATTAAAAACAACTTTTATTTATGTGTGCTGTGTTTGTGTACGACTGGATAAACCCCCACCCCCCACTTATGCAAGAAGTTTGTTGAAAAGCTAACACTAAAATCAAAGCAAAAACACGTGGGTAATAAACAAAAGCCTGCAGAAATCGATGTGGCAGAAGAAAAAAAAAAAGATCCTGTGCTTGTTAAAGTCTGCAGCTGCATCTTTTGAGCTCTACTCGAAGCAGATTCTTGGCCAGCAGACAATTTTGTAAAGTTTATTTGGAACATTTAGACAGTGGATTGCACTATTAATTAAAATCTGTCTTAGAAGGTCCTCCTGGGCAAAACAACAAAATGGATTTCTAGGATTTGTAAGACAACTTATGAAATATGTGAGATAAATTTGTACTGTACGCTCTCATGCAGCCCGTCGTGTTAGCCAGTCTGTCTCTGCACCGCGTTAAGACATCCTCATGGTCTCAAGAACCTTTGTGACCTTATGAACGTCACAGGATTGAAAGTCCTATGTAAAGGAAAAAAATATGGTGCCACTTGACTCTCTGTGCTTGTAAAATAGGTTTTTCCCTACCACTTTCATAGCTGTCAAACCACAGTGCTGCTGCCAAAGGGTATTATATCTGCTGCCTATGATTTTTCTCTGTCAATGGTGGGTTTCTGCACTTCCACCATCTGTTTATTCTTTCATCTTTGCAGTAGATTGGGATTTTTTGTTAAAGTTTATCATAAAACTGATTGCTCTGCACGGAAGAGCATCCCATCCAAAACTGGTGTATCAATAAAAATAAATCACACAGAGGCTCTGAAGCCTACACTTTTCAAATGAGTTGTGCTTTCTTCCAGCTTCCAACATCATTTTATCTTCACAAAACTGACGCAAGGCTTTTCTTTGACAATCGATACAATACATTTCAAACTGTAGCAACTGACTAAAAAAACTCACACTCCTAGCAATATGATGTTGCACTAGTAGGAACACACCTGACAGCAACACGTGAATAAAATAGCACAAATGTTTGCAGTAAAGTTTGACAGGTAAAAATTTAGAAAACAAAACCAAGTGTAAACTCAGGATCTAATAGCAGAAGGATAACTGTTTTCAAAATTAACTGATTGAACCTTTGTGAATAAAATAAGCAGGTTTAGCCACATAATCCACAGCTGACTGGTCGAGTAAACTAAAAAAAAACTAAAAAAAACTTCCTATTGTCAGCAAGCAGTCTCGACTCTTAAGAAAGGACAAACACATTGTGCTGCATAAAACTGCGCAAAACATCCCTTCCAAACCAACATCTGGACCCAGCAGCGTCACATTAACCGTTCACCCTTTGTCAATTCCAAACAATGAATAAGCCATATTGGTCTTGGCAAGAACAGCGTGAAGACATGGTGGAGAAAGTTGTAGCTTCTACACACAACCAATAGTAGAGCTCATTCAGTGTTCAGTGTCAATGCTCAGGCGTAAAAGCCAGGCTTCAGACAGCAGCCTCTTCTGTGGAGGCTCTTTGCATAGCTCTGAGATGTGATCCAGAGCACAGATGAGATTAATAAGAAAAAAAACAGCATAAAACACTCACACGGATTTATTTCCAGCCAAGTTTCTCTGTTGGATCTAATTTAAAGTTGTTTATTATGTGCTTGTGCTATAAGTAGCTGACTTTCCCAGTGTGTGTTTAGTAACCTGTGTAAAATGCTTTTAGTGATTACTCATACATTTACTCTCTCTCAACCACAAATAGAGTCACGTGTGTAACTTATCATTTCCTGTCTGAGCCACGGCTGATTAGTTCAACAATAACTGTCTCTACATATGCTATCACAGATTTGCTATTCTCATCTGCGATGGTGTTTTTTTTTTTTTTTTTTAGAGCCTGTCTTTTGGTCTGCCTCTATTTATGTGGCTTTACTTAGTTCTCCTGAGGAATGCTGAAGGACGGATATGTATGCAGGTCTTCTCAGATGCATTTCCAGGTCACTGCAGGGTAAGGATGCTGAGAGGTAGACGTCTGTTTTCCTTCCTCTGTGATCTATCACAGACTTCCTCCTTCAAGCATTCACACAGCCATGACCTCAACATTCATCCAACTATCTCCCTTTCCTCCGCTGTGTGCTTCTCATTAGCGTTTTGGATAAAGGATTGGAAATGTTTTTTTTTTTTTTTTTTTTTTTTTGCAGTGCACAAGGGTTGCAAAAGCTGACAGCTGCCCTCTGCCCCCACATCCCACACAGGGAGAAAAATGAATTTAAAAAGCCAATGTACAGTGTTCTGCACTCACTGACCCCGTTGTCCTGTGACACTATCAGCCAAGGAAGCCAGGGATAAAAGTTCAGGAGACTTTTTCCACTTTGACAGGAAAACAAAACATCATATTACCATGAAAACACTCCAGCGCAAAAATGTCTAGTTGGCAAAGCAGCACTACTATACAACGGCGAGGCACTCAGGACAGCTGCAGCCTTTACTACCTGCACTTGATAACAATACGACCTGTGTTACATAACCTCCAATTTACATCGCTTGCGTCTCCGTTCCGCCACCGAACGGACTCCGCAGTAATTATGTACCCATTATAGTCAAAGGGAGCGCTTTCACTGCCTCTGCAGGGTAGTACACGGCGGCACAGTCCACACCACCATCTGGCAAAGGTAGAACCCAACCATATTTTTCCAGCCACTGCAGCAAGTTCAGAGTCAATCTGCAAACATCACACCACACCGACAGGAAACAAACGAGCATGACAACCGCGTTTTTTGTAAAACTATATTTTCTCAAAATCCAAGCTATATTAAAGCTGCAGTATGTAACT
>NW_015112934.1:329937-369180 GCF_001443285.1 Poecilia latipinna | reverse complement strand
TTAAAATTATTTTTTTAAAAAAACCAAGCAATTTAAAAGCCAAAGTATTTAACTTTTTAAAAAAAAAAAAAAAAAATATATATATATATATATATATATATATATATATATATATATATATATATATATATATATATATATATATATATATATATATGCTCTTTGCATCTTTGTTAAAACTCACACTATTTTATGACAGCATAGTATGAGACAGATCATCTGAGAAAAAAAAAAAAAAAAGCTCCTCCACCACCTCTTAGTGCTACTAATCACCTGCACAAATGCACCGCTCCCGGTCAAAAATGACCAATCAAAGGCAGAAGGAAGGTCACTCACGCATGTGTACGTGAACTACAGTACTTTATTTGCTTCCACTCACCCTTTTTATCACTGGCTTTATCTTGGATTTTCCACGCATGCTTCTCAGAGCACATCTGGGCTTGCAGCGAGCTGTACGTAATTCAAATTAGGGTGGTCAGGAACAGCTCTGCTCTGTTGGCAAAATGCTTGGCGGAGCAGAGCTGTAGCCGCACGCGGCGCTAAATGCAGGGTGCATAATATCTGTCTGATTTGAATTCATAGAAAACATAGACCCCAAACAATGATATTGGATATTTTTGGAGTTTTTATTGGAAACTTGTAAAAGTTTTAATTGAGACTAAATAAAGTTGTTTGCACCTGCCGGTTGAGACTTGGCTCCTTGGTCTTTAACAGAAAAGCAAAATGAAAGCCTCCTCCATGTGGTTCACCCCATGCAGGGAGGGATGTCAAGGTCATGTGCTACATGAGCCAGGTGGCAGACGAGGGCAGGGGCCTGGGCATGCCGATTACTAGCATTGTTATGTTTCTCTTAATAGATCGTATTTTCCTCAGGAACAGAAATAAAGGAGTCACAAATTTTCACATAGAGCAACAAATACGTTAAAAACAGATCCTGCAACTTGTTTTAACACAAACATGGTCTCTTATTGTGGTTGGCATTTTTTGTGTGTCTCTCAGCACACGTGCACGTGTGCGTGAGTGTGTACGTGTGTCAGTGGGTGATTGACAGAAAAACTAACTTGAGTGTGACCATCCATTGGTATGTAGCTAAACGGTAAATTGGATTACTGAGTCACAAGATTCAAGGGCTTCAGATAATCGCTAATTATCTGAAGCACAGAGTTCTTCACTATACCATAAAAGCTACAAACGCTTAAAAAACCCCTAAATGTATACACACAAGCAAGAGCAGGTGGTTTATGAAAGAAGTTCTAATAAAGGGTTTCAATAAGTCAAGATTTACAAATTTATCTAAGTTATATTTAGATTTCAGTTCAATTTATATTTCTTATAGCATTAATTCTCAATTATTGTAATTCTCACAAGACAAACAGTTCAGGTAAATTCAGGTAATTCAGGCAAATGTGATCAATGCAATTACAATTCAGTCACACAGCGCCATTCTGATCCATCTGCATAAAGTTGGATCGGAATTTCAATCCAGAATACAGATTGTCACTTAAATGTGCATTTGTCTATCATGACGAAATATATACCAAATGTTTCATGAAACACTTTTGGAAAAGGACTGTCTCAGGACTTTTTCTCTGCCCCAAACACCATAGCACAACTCTTCAAGGTTCTGGAATGTTCCTTTTGGTGTCTGCATCTCTGAAGGAATGCAACAGCAAGTTTGGGAATTTCATAAACATGTATTTAAAGTATAGGCCATTTAATTTGCTTTGTAAAACAGCATAAGTATGGTTTAGGAAAGCACACATCCAAGAATAGGATGAGGTGGGAGTGGAAAACCGCACAGGAATGGCTGTTGGGAGAACGGCCAAAAGAATTGGCAAAATGGTTTAAGCTGAGGAGCTTTAGCACTGCTTACAGGACAAGACGTCTAAGTGGAAATGGAAACTTACAGACATTCTATCATGGTCTATCATGGAGTGTTCTACAAGCATGCACGACAAGATTACAGGTTGGTTTTGAAGACTAAACTCTCCTGTGTATAACCACATCCTGCTGTAGTTTTTGGACAGGCTGAAGAAAGATGAAGATGTGAGGAAAAGGTGTATACGCTTACCTCAAGTCTCATTTTTAGAAGTACATGGAAGGTTTACATGGCAGCTTGTGCTAAAGTCCAGAAGCCCACCGTTCCTACCCAATGCCTCTGAGTAAATCACTCAAATTTAGACTCAGACATATGTCTATGGTTACTGTCCTCACTAAACATTTCCACCACAACAGACAGCATACACAAACCCAGCCAGTGTGCATGGGTTACATACACAACACATTTTTTTTTTTTTGTGTGTGTCTGTCTGTTTATGTAATATGTGTGTGTGGTAACAGAGCCCTTTGATTTGGTGTGTGGGAGTGGCCCACCATTAAGACACATAGCTCAACCCATTGCCTTAATTACAGAAGGGAGCTTGGTTGAGAGTCAGGGGCAACACCCCACTATGCCCTGCTCTACATCACTCTTTAGTGACATAAAAAAAAAAATGTTCACATATCTCTGCAACATAAATAAAAGTAGTGCCATTGATATGTTGTTGCAGGTGCCTGAGCACAAAAATCTGGTAGGAAGACTAATTTGAGGACTTATTGCTCCCTTGAAATTTTGGTCTCTGAGAGGTAGTAGCAAGGACTTACAGACGACCAGATGTGCTGGTCTTGGGAAACGTCAATATGAGTCTCAGTATGTCATTAGTGGACACCAGTAGTTGCCACCATGTATATTATATGACAAGTATGTGCCAAAAAACTGATGACTCGGCAAATGGAGACTTGACTTTGATGGCTGCAAACCTGCTCGACAAGACAAAAATAGGCAGGAGAACAGTTTAATAGTTTCCAGTTCCTTGGTGACTAAAGGAAAGCATCTAATGATCTTTTGAATTAAAACACATAAGCAAGAATAATTACGATTTTAAATGGTGAAAGAGAATTTGTGACCGTTTCCCCTTTATGTAACTTTGCTATGAATCAGTTATAGGTGAGGACATAAGTGCGAAACAAAGGGTTAAGGTTAAACTGTCACCAACGTCCCTGAGGTGGCAATGAAGTCAGAGTAGTTTAAGTGCAGAAAGTTGAAGAGTATGTTTTAAACTTTTGACTAACAGATCAGGCATTAGATTGATGATGGGAATTTCTCTAGGGTTGCTGGTTTGAGCCCCCCTCTGTCCATCTCCGTCATCATCTCCTTGGGCCAAACACTTCACCAGCCTTGCCTTGATCTGTGCTCGAACAACTGTTTCTAAGATGCTACTTAAAATATAACATTTTTACATTTATGAGGCAGAAAAAGACATATCTTCAAGTTTTTACCAATTGATTGCGCACGTGTGTAACCACACGTTATCTTTTAATTTTTGAACTGAAAATAAACATCTTTAATGTGGACAGTCAAACTGGTTTAAATGCCAGAAATAGATTTCAACTTTCTAGCAGTTGAAAAGGCATTGCTAGCTCGCTGTGTAACCTTATTGATATAGATAGCCCTGTTTGGTCTAAATTAAAAAGCATAGCTCTAAGGTGGCCTTATGGAAGAAGATATGTTAAGTTTCTACCAACTGAATAAGCAATCTATTGGTTTGATGTATAGGAGGAGAGACTGATCTAACACTGTGGTGTTTGTGTATGGTCAATGTCAACTCTGTAATGTGAACAGTAGGAGTTTAGCAAAAATGTCTTCCAGTAGAGCTGCTAATGTTCACTGATTGCGTAAAAACTACTTCTCTAAGGCTGACTGCATAATTTAGTGGAAATTAAATTACAGCATTAGCTGTGAGGGTGTTGCTTTTTTTATCTTAATGACCAACACTGTCTGACATTACGTATGAATAATCCTCTTATACGGAAGTCTGACAAGTAACAAAAAACCACTTTGGTTATTTTGGGAAGTTCCAAAGAAGCTGAGAAAAATCCCTTTGCTTTACTGTCCAGTTCAAGAAACTGACAACTAATTATTCATCAATATGGCCAGGCTTAACCAAGCAAGCAGACTTGTACAAACTCGGGAGTCTTTTGGAAAGCTTGAAAAGGCAAAGAAGCAGTTTTGACATTGAATGTAAAGTAATATACTGAATTAAATCAAGAGTCAATTCAAAAATAAAACTCGACAGCTGCCAAAACGTTTGCAGGACTATGTTGCTGCAGTACTTCTGAATATACGGAAATGTGAAAAAAGCTGACATCATTCAACAGTCAATCTAACAACAAAAAAAAAAAACAAGATTGCTCTTGTTTGTTTTTCTCCAATAAAGTCAGTAACATCAAATTCTCTAGCTAATCAGAAGGGTGTTTTGCAAGAAATTATATTCCTTAGATAGTGCATCAGAAATGAGAGAGACATAATGCACAAACGTATAGTATGATGTGATTTCTGGTTAACTGGATGCTCAGTCAGCTTATTTTTGATAAGTCACTTCCTCTCCAGAGAGCACAAGAATGCTTGCGCAATTTGTACGTACCTTGTCTTGCCTTTTGGGCATGTGGGCACGACACCAGATGTCTTTCTACCCTGTCCTTATGGATAAAGAGTCTGCCAGTGGCCCTTTTGATTGACCAGTGACTTTTCCAACTGACCCCTACAAAAAAAGCCAAATGGAGGGGATCTTTTATCTCTGTCTTCAAAACAGGCAGAAAGTTAAAAAAAAAAAAAAAAAAAGCTAAATCTAATGGGGAAGGAGGAGCTTTGGAAATAAACTTTTAGGTTAGAGTGAACAATAATTTTTAACAATTGAATTTGTAAATTCAGCTATAACATCTTGTTTCATACTGAAAATCCAGTTAAAATATTTTACCACATATTTATTGAATCATAGCAATGAAAGAGGGTTGTGGTTAAAATTTGCATGCTGTAAGAAATCAAAAAACCTTCCTTTTGTACAACACCTTGGTTAAGAGACTAGATCAAGTGTGATTTTTTTATTTTTTTTTATTTATTTATTTTTATGTAATTGTTGGTTTATGTTTTTGCAAATGTTTCTTATTTCAAATCTCATATCTTGAATAATTGCTATGAAGAGCCAGACATTGACCAAAAAGTTATTTGTTGACCAATACCCATGCATCTGCTGGCATATATTATAACAAGCTCTAAATAAAAATGGCTTGTTTTTAGTACTTCATGTATCATGATGGTGTCAGCTAAAAAAAATAAGTAAATAAAACAGCCAACAGCCAAACCTCCGACACCCATATTATATGGTTTGGTGGTGATGTTGCTGAGTCATGACTGAGGCATGCCATAGGAAAGACACAAAAACCTGGGACTGCTTTGCAGTTATCTTTAAAATGTGTGACTTTTGCGATCCCGGGGAACCAAAATTTTAGATCTATTTCATATTTTTAGCTCTCTTAATTCATGGTGGGCAGGATGTTCTTTGTACTCCTCCGTTGTGACCGTATTGGACAACAGACACGTGAGCGAGCGATAGCATGCCATGCAAGTTTGTCGCTCAGTTTCTTTTCTGACTGTGCTTGCATGCCAACTCTCAGTTATCTGTTTGTTCTAGGTTTTATGCATGAACGTGCATGTAGCCACTGGAAACAACACTAAGAAGCAAGGATTAACTCCACGGCTGAGGACACACAAGTAAATATACTTTCAAATACCTCCATGCAACTGGAGGTAAAAGAAACATAAAGACTCCTGTAGCTAGAAAAATAGAAATTACTCCGGACAGATTTTTTTTTTTTTTAGCACAGCTAAATATTTTGATCATTTTAATAATAGACAAACATTATCATATTGTGTACTAAAAAAGCAGTTTTCAAATAATTTTATTTGTTAAGGGTAACTAGTTACCCGATCCTTTCTGGTGAGTTGGGATCTATTTAGGTGAAAGGTCAGGCCCAAGAAAGGTCAACCCCCACAAAAATATAACTTTTGAACAGGTAATCTAAGACTTAACCAGGGGGGGGGGGGACAGAAAACCACTGTCCTTTACACTGACAGTGGTTTTCTTCCAAATTTGCCAAAATCCACCAATGTTGAAATAGTCTTGGAAATTCTGTAAACCATGGGGCAGTCTTGTGGGTGATTTTTGTTGTCTTAGAAAAAGCCCAAAACACCAAAGCTTGTTTATTGTTTACGCCACATTAAGATAATGATCTGCTGGTTGAAACTGCACATTAAGCACTACGGTGGCAAGAGCAGTCCCAACTGTTACTGAGCAAAGCACGTCAGTTTACAACATAAACATGTTTTTTTTTACAACTGCATATCTTCTTCCTTTTATAGTTCCGAAGAAAATAAAGACTGACCTTTAAGTTTCTAAGTGTGTGAACTGTATTGTTATTTGGGAGACTGGTTAAGGATGCTCAAAAAAAGCTTTTGGTGCAAATTACGAAAGGCAAAAAGCGCCATAAGGAGAGATCAGAAGCTGAAAAATGACAGCAGTTAAACCCAGCAGGTCACAGTTTGAAATGTAACACACACACACACGCACACACACACACACACACGCACACACACACACACACACACACACACACACACACACACACACACACACACACACACACACAAACGTATTCAGGAGAGGCGGCTGCTTTTCTGAATGTTGAGTAAATGAAAAGGAAGAAAGTTAGACAGAGAGAGAGAGAAAGTGAGTGGAACAAATTGTTATCTAATCAGAGTTTGATCCCTCAGCAGAGGTCAGCAAAAGATGAACTGCCATGTCTAAAAGTTTTCCTCAATGGCCTGAAATGCCTTCAGCAGATGGAAAGATAATGATTTCACCAGGAAGTGCAGATTCGTGAACCCACAGACAATTGAGCTGTTTATACAGTAGCACAAATAAAAAAAAAAAAAAGAATGACATAAAACGACCTAAAGTGGATTTTCTTCTGTTTTGATGGGCCAGCATAATATGACAGCATTTAAGTACAAGTTAGGATCAAAGACGCAGTAATCATTAGGAAATAAACTGGCTCTTTAGTTTCATGGAATTTCACTGCTTCCTAAGAGCAAATGTTGGCTAAAAGCCTCATCCAGCTGTGAGAACTATTCTTGTTTTCCTGCTTGATGGCAAGAGAGACATAATTTCCGTTGCCTGCCGTGTAAGACTCTGACAGCCCATTAATCGCAACAATCTGCATGCCCACGTGTTAACCTGTCTGTGACCAACATTCCCACTTAGGGAAGCTCCCGCTTAAATCCCATCCCGTTTCCGCACCACCTTTGCTCATATTAGGAACTCTGCAAACCAACAGGCATTGGAGGAGGTGAAGCTGCAGCTCGGTCCTGCAGAACAAACACACCGCATAAAGAGAGTCTGTATGGTGCTAAGTCTCACACTGAAGTGAGGGGTAGAAAAGAGAGAGAGAGGGGAAAAAAGAAGCAAAAGAGAGGGTCAGATAGAACAGACACTGAGAGAAAAACAAACTTTTGAAGTAAGATGATTTACAGAAGGAATAAAATGGATGAAATGGAGCCAAATACCTATGGCTGAATGAATCTTGTAATAACTTTTCTGACAGCTTTGTCAAAACTAAAATTGTCATACAATATTTTCAGAGGGACAAGAAAGAGAAATTCACACAATGAGAGCCCAATGGATTTTTTTTTGTCATGCTCTAATTATATGTACAACTTTTACAAAGTTCTGTTTATTGCAGTGAGGTCTGATTTCAACATGCACAGACCTCACTGCAACCATGAAGGTCAGGTTGCACAACAAAAACAAAAAGACTTTCATTTTTGAAATAAGCTACATCAAGAGAAGTCGTGTTAGATCTTTTTATGAGATGGAAACTATGAATTTACTGACATGGCACCACTTTCAGTGTCAATGCTATGACAGCCAACTCTTTCTTACGCCTCCAAGAGTCCATCTGATTTCTTAATTTTTCTTTTCCTTTCTCTTTAACAGCCAAATGCTCCCTACTTCACTCCATGGAGGTTTGCCGTATACTCACAGCGAACTCAAAGCAGATATCCGCCAGAAAACATCCACAGAAAGGCACATTTTTATGGCCACGTACATGTTCTTAGTGTCACACAGTAATCGGCCAGGTTGAAAATGGTGTTCACCGTGAACAGCTTTGTATGCGACACCGAGCGGAGAAGTTTGAGAGTTGGCACAATTGCTTGCAAAGATGTGCATCGCTTCATCACCCTAACCTTTCTATGGTAGACACTTAAGAGATTCCTACGGGCTTCAAGAAGGCATGCGATCTTTTTCTCCTCTCAACAAGTTTCAGTATCAGTTGGGGAATTCAATTTTACATGCTTGAGAGTTGAAGTTGGATGGAGTGTCACACAAACTAAAGACCTTTTCCAACCACAACATCCCAGTGCACTCCAAACTCAACAACACCCTCAGGCAAAAATGAGTTCATCCAAAACTAAACACAAGTCGAAAAAGATAAAATAACTAAACACAAGCCCAGCCATTTTGAACTCCTTGACCAGGGCTAGAGAAGAGCTTAAAGACTTCTATGAAAATTTCAAGACTAAGCCATATAACTGCATTTCAGCCAATACGGGGGGCTCTGATCTACACATTCTGGATAGAACAAGAAGATAGTTTGAATAAAACTCAAGGAAACCACGTGTGATAAACGTTGAACAAAAAAAATAGTCGCAAGCAAATGTATTATTTATTTATTTTTTTAACTCTGACAATGCAGGATTGACTGTCATGCGTAACCAGGAGTTATGCAGCTGTTGGCTAGGTACAGGTGACCACAACCCAAACAATCCACAGGAAAGGGAGGTTGGGTCAGTGAAGAAACGTGCATTCAATTCACAAATGTGCCAAAAACAGCTGAGGAATCTGAGACCACATCTCAGTCTGCAACAACTAAAACAACCTCAAGGATAAGAGAATGCTGTACGTTGCGGTATAACCGCTAGTCTAATGTTATACATTGGTAAAGAGAATACAGTAACACTTTATTTGTAGGGGGGGTGAATAAGACTGTCATGACACTGTCATAAACATGACATAACACCTGTCATGAACATGAATAAGCCTTCATGAATATGTATGACTGTTGTCATAAATCGTCATTCGGTAAATTATGACATTTTTAATACAAAGTTGACATTATTCAAAATGTCTTTGTTATGACAACTTGACATTAACCAAGAAATCATTACTGATATAAATTAGTTATAAAAGTATTACTGATTGCACTTTAAAAATTAGGTAACTTTAAGTTATTAAAGGTAAAGTTTAAACAGTAATGATTTATTGGTTAATGTCAAGTTGTCATAACAAAGACATTTTGAATAATGTCAACTTTGTATTAAAAGTGTCATAATTTACCGAATGACGCTTTATGACAACAGTCATAAATATTCTTGAAGACTTATTCATGTTCAAGACGGATGTCATGTTTATGAAAGTGTCATGACAGTCTTATTCAACCCCCTTCAAATAAAGTGTTACCAAGAATACAGTCATTTTCAAATAAATTTGAAGATGCACTTCTAGAGTTAAGGTATCTCTTGCAAATACAAACTTTAAGAAGGTAATAAATATACTTTTCTTTAAGCCCGCTTTTACTATGTTGAAAATGTGTTATTTAAAGGGCCGATGTAACATTCTCATCTTCAATGTCATGTTTTCATTAGCTGTAAGCAAAGAAAATCCTAATAATTAACTGAAAAAAAGGGTCTCAAAACACCAATTTGTGTTTAATTAATGTTTCATTTTGTAAATTGAGTAACTGAAAGAAAATGGCCATTGGGAAAACTTTTTACGGCCTCCTTGTTCATTGCGGGCAACATTTATTTCATTTGCCTTCTGCGGGGCACCTGCATGAAGAAGCCATAAGAAGGTAATGAACGGTTACCTGCTTTTAGAATTTGAATGTTTATAAGGCTTTAAAATGTGAATTTCCTGGGCACTGGCAGGGATAAATTAAAGGCCTTAAAGTTAACTAAAATCAAAAACTTTGTGAATCTCATAGGGTGCATTTACTCTTTACTCAGACACTGCTCTGTACAATATAAAACAATAACACTGTGATTTGCAGGACGTTGAAACTATTGTTTCTTCTTTAGCAAGTGACCCTTTGCGATAAAAACTGGACATTTCAAAAATATAATTCCCACAATCTGACAGAAAAAGGTCAACACAATTATGTGGTGAGGTGAAGAAATGAAAAGGTTTTTGTAATTGCTAAGAAGAAAACGGTCTAGAACCCAGCACGAATCTGCCAAAAGTTGAAATGCCAATGTGTTTACCACAAATGCACAATGGTTAGTCAGATATTTTAATGAGGTAATGGTTTCAATTTAATTTAGGTAATATATCATCATTAGACTCATATTGTGGCAGTGTTTTTCCTAATTACAACTTTGGAAGAGTTAAATGCTTCCAAACCATGTCTTCCCCCTCTAAATTTTAACTATTTTCCATACAAAATGGCACTTTGAGGATAGTCCTCTGTTCTCAATGCTGCCAAAACTACAGCTGCCTGTGTTGCAATTTGGGTTGAGATTTAGTGCACTCAGAAAAGCAAATGTGTATCTTAGCGTACTTACAAGTAGGTTCACGTAAGTCTGAGATCTTACATGAGAGTCTCAAAAGCCCACAGCCACTCACTAATTACGCACTGGTTGGTGGCGGAGTCTTGACTTTCATGTATGTCTGTATCATCCGATACATAAATACCTGTTTGACACAAAGTGTTGTCAGGCTCTGTCTTGTTCTGAAGTGCCAGATTAAACCACTGATAGATCAAGACACGGCTCCTCCCTTGATCCATGTTAATTCTTCAAAAACAAGTGAAACACATGTACGTATCAAAAGAAACAAAGTGTTGAACAATACAGCTGTTACTGGTGTGTGTAAAATGTAAATATGAAGTTTGAGACACACTCGCCGTTTGAATAAGTGTGAATGTCTGCGAGTATTTGAAATCAAAAACTGGACCAGAATTACATAGATAGCTCCTTTTATTTCCTGTTCTTGCAGGGGGATGAATATTTTTTTGACTAAAATGTTTCTCTGCGTGCAGCATTTGCGATCAGGTCGCTACCACCTGATTTCCAAAGTGATTGCCTCTCTTCTATTCTCCATGTTTACATATAATCCAGTCTAATATGTGAAAAAGTCTGTGTCCAGGTGTGGCACTAACTGTCAGAGCGTCCACATGTACGTATGTTCTGTCAGAGCGTCCACGCGGAAAAAGGAAAAGCATAAACAATGTATTTTTTTAACAGTAAATTGCATAATTTGCTTAAATGTAAAGGTTGTTAGAACTAAGCTAAAAAAATAAACACAATGGTCGATTAAATTATAAAACATGAGGAAAGGGTTTGAATTAATCCAAACATGCTCTTACTCCATAGCAGCTATAGAATATGTTTGATTATTGCTTGAGTGACATTTGCTGAGTTAATCGTTTGAAGAAGGAAAGAAAAAAGTGCCTGAAACATTGACAGTACAGAATGTGAATGTTTTTTCCATAAAACTGTGTTTCCTGAAGAGTTTGCTGAGTGCCATTCTGCTGCTGGTGTGTCATCATGAACCGTCAGGCTCAACACTAAATAGCTCTCTCAAAGAGTTTGGATAATTGTATGGTTATGGTTACTCAAGACGCCCCCGGATATCAGCTGCTAAGAAAACAGATCAAAGGACAAATTAAACAGAGTGACTTGCTGGAGTTACTTGTCAAGTAAATTATATACATTTCAGCTGGCCTGGAGCTGCTTTAATGGGCTGTGCCATGTCTTGAATATATCGGGAGGGTTAGCGTTTCATTAGCAAGACTTGTTTTCTGTGTATGTATTGAGGGTATATTTATTTGTTTTATTTTTTTCAATCTTAATTTGATAAATATTATTATTTTACAAATAAATTTGTAGGTTTTTTTTTAACCACTCCTCATTTTGTTGTATATTGTTTGCACTCCCTCTCTCATCTTCCAAGGCTTGATAAGACTTGAATTTTTTTCTGTTTCAGTTTGAGGAATCAGATTTTGCTTCATCTTAGATTCTTGCTGTGTAGTTCATCTTTTATTGAGTCATCAGTCATTCGTGTTGTTTTGTAAATTACCAAACCCTTTTTTTCTTTTTTTTTTTGCCAATCCTCTGTCTATGTGTAGTTTACAGGACCCCAGAAAAAGAGCATACGTGAGAGAAAGACACACTACTAAAATGTGTCTCTGTGTGCCTGGAACCAGAAGCCACAGGATGTGGGTTGGCAACAGACCACCTTGAAACCTGTGACATCATTCAAGTGTCCTCTGAAAATCAGTACACACAAATGCAGGAGCACAAACCAACATAACTAGACTGGGTTTCCCCCCCCCCCGTATTTTCATCATGTGCCAAATAAAGAGACTGTGCCATGTGTTAAACACATGGTGGATCTCTGTCCCAGTAAATAAGCTGACTTGAAAACCTGAAATATCATACATCAGCCATGTATAATTAAAAACAAATTTGCTCCATTCACTAAAGCATCAACTTAGTTTTTTTTTTTTTTTTTTTTTTTTTTTTTTTTTTAAACTGAGGTGTAATAGAGTGTTGTTGTCTGACGGCTACTCACAAATAGGCGTTTGGCACAATAAGGGACCAAAGTAGCCAGAAACTAAAGGGCTGCACTTGAAAAATGAACAACAGATGGTACTTCACACCTCCAGTAGCAGCAAAGGACCATTTACAAGCTCACTACAAACTGGTGGAAGTGACACTTGATCAAACACAGGATGTGGAATTTATGCAAAGTCAAAGACTAGAAGCAACCTAGTCTTTGACATTCTCCCCTCTGAGATTGAATGATTGCATGTTAGTTGTGAATTGGCACTATAAAAATAAACTCAACTGAACTGAATTAAATGTAAGAACCGTCATGCATTTCTGCTTCGTTCTAAACACTAAGTTTTCCTTTTCACTAAGTTTTTCCATCAATGGAGGGCCAAAAGCACCACAATTAAACAAAAACAAAACAAAACAAAAAGATTATTACAGAGAATGGGTTAATAACCTGTATAGTGTTCCCTGTCTCTTGCCGCTAGAGGAAGGTCCGAGGCCCAAACAGCCTTCCAAAGATAAACTGGATGACTGGATTATTTATTTGAATTATCTCAACAACTGGCAGCAGTAAAAGAGGCCTGGGGAGGTAAAAAAAAAAAAAAACAAATAAGAAAATGTTTAGCATATCTTAAAGGAAAATTCCAATGACAGAATTTAGTAACAATGTATGAAAACTAGCTATAAACCACAGAGCTTAAAAATGAGTGCTGCCAGTAATCCACATAGGTATATCAAAGAGGTTGTTAATTAAATCCAATAGCAATGAGGATATATTTCTAACATTACTACTCTTTACATACAGAAATGTAAACAGGCTCCTTTGGTTTTTCCTTCTCTGAACTCTTCTGTACTTTTTATGTCATCTCCTTCTCTAGCAATGAAATCCAAACCACAAGCTCTAAAGAGAGGCAGTGAAGAAATATACACCTATTATGGGTCATTACGATCCTAATTTTCTTCATAAAGTTGGTTTCCTTAAATTAACGTTGGAGTGCCAAACCTAGTGATCCTCCTGTTTCTGTCATCAGGGGCAGAGAGAAGGAATCTGGAAAGGTTCAAAATGCTAAAAGTGCCTGTCACTGTATTAAGACAAGGTTGTCCAGTTCATCACTTTGTGGTTGGGAGCAGCAGACTGAAAACTCTGTACTGCGTCCAGCCTCTAAACAGGCACCCTGCTGGGCCTTGAACATCCCCCGCGCTCACACACCAAAAGCAAGGCAGAGGCAAACAGACACAGCATCTGAACCCCGCAGACATTGTTGATTCATGCATGGCAGTGGAGCTCTGCCGCCCGAAGGTGAGGGAAACTCTCTCACCCTTGACTGGCCTCTTGGAAACATGGGCATGGCTGAATACGTAGGCCAAAACCACACAGAGGAACTGCAGAAATAAATAGCAGGCTTTCATTCATAAACATCATCTCATGGTCAGCTCTTTGTCAGTTGAGGGCTTTCATGACAATTGATGCCTAATTGGTGTCAGACAGTGTGGTTTTAAATACCAAGCTTTTTAATACTTTAAATGTGACCCATATGCATAAAGCAAACTGAACATGAGTTCATAAAAGCAAGAACTAGAACTGTCAAAAGAGACATTAATAAAATGCATCCTACCCAAATGGAACTCACTAGTTTGGATAAACATTTTTACCACAATACGAGCATAATTTATTTATAGACGTCAACAATAAACCACACACCAGCACTGGTCACGCATATATAAAAGCATTGGCCACAGGGTTTAGTCACTTCCATCCTCATACTGCTGGTCACAGACCATGTTCTGGTGCACAATGTGTCAAACATGGGAATTTCCTAAAAAAGAAAAGGTTCTAGAATCTTTCTGTTCCATTCAGATAATAATATTTGGAAGTACTGAAAAAGTCTGTTTGTTTTTTTTTTTTGTTTTTTTTACTTGATTGTACTTTCCTGTAAAAATATTTTTAGCTATTTTGAGTATGAATGACGCTACATTGCTACATTTTAGCATGTACATGTTAATGGAAACAACAAGCTATGTACAGTTATAGATGTTTCTCTAAACATTGTTCATGTGCTGCTACTGAACTTCTTATTGAAGTGCACTGGACTGCCATTTGTGACTTTTGGCCCCGCAAAGCCCAGCCTTGAAAAGAAAAGCTGCTCTGTAATTTAGCAATGTGGCTAAGCTACGCTAGCTTGTGGTCAGCGGTTTGCTTCAGCCTTTTAGAACAGCCTCACTAAAAGTGAGCAGCCAATTATAGAAAAGCAAACTTGCACACTGCATGAACAAGAACTTACAGTAAAACAAAGGCTTGGAGAAAGAAATAGAAATCATTTTTCTCAGGATGATAATAGCTTCCAATTTTGGACTCGTCAGGAAACGTAGACCGTGGATAAAGTATACGTTCATTACAAAAGGAAGAAAACAAAAGTCCGAACTAACTAAACCATTAACTTTGTAAATATTACAGTCTGCAAACTCACACTCAGATTATATAAGTATGGACAGAAATACATGTTTGAACAGACTGAGGTAGTCAGGGGTGATCGAGGAAACTTCAGAAAGACAGCGGTTTCGAAATCCTGTGGTTGTGTGTAATAGGACTGCATGTAGTGATTAGAGGCACAAGCGTTCCAGCTGGCAGTACCACACACTCGAAGCACCTAGTGGCACTGCTCTGCTCTGTACATTTTAGTCAAGTCCACAGCACCGTGCTTATTAAAAAAACATCTGTTCACTCATATATATGTCCAAGAAAGTATCTTTACATGGAAGGGGCAGGTGCAAGGGGGAAAAAAAATAGGAAGTAGTTAGGAAATCATGAGAATATGGATGAAATATCTTACAGATGTTTTTGGAAACTTGTGGTCATGCTGCCAAAACCTTTGTCTGGTGCAGGAGATAGGTGCTGATGAACAAAGAAGGCATGCAAGGGGATATAAACAAGAGAGCATAGCAATAAAGCAGCCTGAATTTAGGCCAGTGAATCAGGCAAGATGACCATAAGCTTTTGTAGTAGTGTCTGAGGAACAGCAGCAAACTTGACCTCATCACAACCAAACCATTAAAACACTTCAACTAGTCTGGACCATGTGATACAAATCATGGTGTGTTGATGGTAAGTGGCTTGGCGTACAAACCTGCTTTGTGCAGTTTAAACCAAATTCTGATTCTGCTACATGAATATTGCAGCTGAAACTGAAAGTCACTGGACATTGTTTTACAGTTATCCATTTGTGGTGAGACTCAAGTGAGATGTTCTGCTGGTGCAGCCCAGTAGTTTTGGCTAAACACAAACATTATTGGAAATTGTGTTTGTATGATTTTTAAGACCTTGATAACTTTGGATTGTTCTGTTTTCACCAAATATACTTTACCCTTGTTTTTGTGTTTTTATAATCTAAAGCACTTTGAACTGCCTTTTTGCTGAAATGTGCTGTATGCAAAGCAATTCGACTTGACTTGAGCCTGTGCTGTAAAACTGACATGCTGAACAGCTGCATGTGACTGTGAATATTAGCAATGACTGGCATACACTGAAAGGAAAGCCTTCAAGCACCTTTGTTAAGACAGAATGCTTAGCAAAAATGGACTTCAGAGAAGAGGGCAACAGTCTGATACTGAGGTGAAATATTTGGTAGAGAAGAGAATTACCTCACTAAAGGGAACAGCCACCGTTCAGTTAAAATGTTTTTGAAAGGCTGGGAGTGTAAAATTTTTAATTTGAATGTTTTCATGCGATATGTCGCTTAGACTATTAGAGTCATCAACCCCCATTGAACTTAGTCACATTTCATCTGTGCCAAATTTCAGTTTTTTCTCTGATGGACGAAGGGGCTTATGCCAAAGACGATATCAACCTCTCACTGAGAAAGCATCTAAAAAAAAAAAAAAAAAAATGGCAGTAAATGCAGTTACTCTGAATAGAATGTAGTGGTTTAAACAACATGGGCTGTGCACTGTCGCTCTATCTGCCCCGCTGTATATTTAAGGCTGCTATATACGTTTTCATTGCCGGGAGATGAGGAGCGCAGTCGTGGTAAACGCGTTCAAGAATAAAATCAAAGTTTCTTGAGCAAAGCATGTCACTGACCACCGGAAAACATGTTTCTATTCTAACATCTCCATCATAGTAACAAGCAATTTCTGTGCTGTGTTTTCCATCTTGGTCTCAGTTCATGGGTACCTATAATTATTTTAGTTGAACAAAGGGGTGAGGAACAATATTCTTCTCACTCCTTTGAGTATGCCAGCTATTTCCTTTGGTTATAGTGTTCTATAGTTATTGGGCTTCCGTAAGGTCTTGTTTGATATTGTGAAATGAAAGTTATTTTATAATAAGTGAGAAGTTATGCATCTACATATTCAAAATAAGTAATACAATTAAAAAAAAGTTAAGAAATTTCAGTTGTACTTATGTGACAAACCTGGGAAATATCTGATCAACCAATTCAACAGACAGAAACCATGCTGCTGATGGTGCTGCAATGCGCCAACATCCTGTTGGAAAATGCCGAATGATGTCGCACTCCCGAGACATGAAAGAACATTTCTAATTATGCTACAAGAACAAAGAGATATGAGGAAGGGCAAAGCAGATCTGTAATGAGAGGACTCAGATATAGATTACAGGTTTTAAACCGGACAGAGCTGACTGATGTAAGGCACAAATTTCAAGGCAACTACGTTTCTTACAAAAACTCTTCTGTGGGGTTTGATTGTTTATAATAGCATAAAATAAATAGCCAAGACTACTTTTATAATTACACCACCAGCAAAGACACCAGCAAATCTCAATGAATCAGGTTGATACAGGTAATTAAAAAAATTAATTAAATATGATTAATTCAGAGGTCATTATGAAGTATTGAAAGGCTCCATTGAAAAGTTCCTAGTAAATAAAAAATGTCTTCCTTTTTTTTCTTTTTTTTTCTTTTTTTTTGCTGTAATTTTCTACCCTACTCATTTCTCTGGTAAGTGGTAAACTTTGAAAAAGTTCCATTCGAGGCAACGTGGTGTTAAACTTGAAAGCTTAAATTTAACAACATAAACACTGTTTGATTTTTTTTTTTTTTTAAACCTAAAAATACAGCACTGCAACAGATTTCCATACCCTTTCTACAAATAGCCGGTTTTCTGAAAAGTCAGTTACAAAACAACTTCTCCTTTTGACCATATGATCAGAATACATAACTATGTGCAGATATAGTAAACATAATGCATCTAAGCACTTATACAGTCACAAACCGTTGCCTAACAATTTGCCAGGCGTTTCTCCTGGGTTACCATTACTCAGCAAGTCTTGAACAGCAGTGGCACATTTGGAGAACTTGTGGATTGCTAATTTTCTTTCCCTTTTCCCTCTTTTCATGTGGCGAAAACAAATACACTAATGAAAGATAATTGGCTTGTGTTGCTTTAGTGTTTTGCATGTCTCGCTGGAGATGCAAACGATACCCTGCCAGGCCTGCAGATGCTAATCGGTTGATGCTAGCTGCTCCTGTTATCCAACGAGTGGCAATGTGGAGCTGGTTTCAATTTACTGTTGGAGTAACCTATAGGAAATAAATAATGCATGGAGGAAATAAATGTCACTATCAAAATGATCAGTCATCAATTTTTGCTCGTGTATTTTGAAACGTCACCCAGTTTTATCCCTTTACTGACCCTCAAACAAATTTTACGTTGGCTTCATGTACAGTGAAAGCCTCACCTCTATTCACCAGGGCATGCTGTCTGTTTAGCAAGCGGGAAATTACAACCCATCTGATTGTTTTGGCATTAAGAGTTCAGAGTCATTTGGGGAGTCTGTAGAAGGTTAAGAAGGTAGAATGCAAAGTAGCTACAGAGGAAGTAGACTGTACAGTCTTGCTTTCACGTTCTAATGGGATCTGGCAGCTACAAATGTTACATGGATGCAAGATATTAAAGATGAGTTTATGCAAGACTGCAGCTTTTGCTTTAAGTATGAAGTGTGCGCATATGTTGTCTTGCGACACCTGCTAAAATGTTGCATGAGTGAGTAAGAAAAATGCAAAGCGGCCATTCAATTTTCCACATGACCAACTTCACTTAAGCTCAGACTGCAGCACACCTGGCAACCAGCAAGATGCTGTGAGACTCCTGGGCTTGCATCACCCTGACTTCAATTCAATTTGACACTTAATAAACTACTTTAAGAAAGCAGTTCTGTCATTTCTCGCAAAGAGTCCAACACCAATAAATCTGCCACTTTAAAAGCAAAAAAAAATAAATAAATAAATAAATAAATGATAATTTGAAAGGGAATCTTGTTTTTAATATCCTTTAAAAGGAAGTGGGTGTGTTGGACGACTAAGTGGAAGGGTTGCTCCAAAACTCACACTAACATGGCTGGCTCGCTCAGAAACGTTCCTGAAAATGTGCAGCTCGTGTGTCACTTTCCTCACCAGTGTATGATGGCAAACAATATGAAAACATAGACGTGGGCAGGATGTAATTGAACACTTTTAGCAGTGCAAGTCACAGTGGAGCTTACTGGTGCAGTATTTGATTTAAAAAGAAAACAAAGGAAAAAAGGAAAATATTATTCAATTATTGAATAGATTAAATCGTTGATTTATTTCATCAAAGACGGCACATTAAACACAGTTACAGGTGAGAAACAGAGAAACTCCCGAAAAGCTGTGCAGAAAACAACAGTTAAGAATATTTCTATTCATCTCAAGGCAGCTCCCAACACTAAAAAGAGATTCCCACATGACAATTCTTCCACCAGTACTGTATGTTTGACAAAGTGTACTGTAATAAAGTGCCAATGCGTAGTTTACTATAAGTGTAATTAATTAACTAATGGAGAAACACTTGTTAGTGCATTTGATGCAAAAACTATAACTAAAATACATGTTATCCGCTTCAGATTCCTTAACATGTTGTTTATAAAAAAAAAAACAATAATAAAAAGCATTAGGTGTATGTGACAGTTATCAGCCAAACTAAACTTCCTTTCACTTAGCTCAAAAATGTTGCCTTTTCCTCTTCATAAATATGACAAATACTGAAGGGAGGAAAACGATCCCAAAGTTTCATCTGTATCCATACATACCTGTCTAATTGTGAACAGAATTGAGGATTGAAGATTTTACCTGCCAGCTTCTGAAACTTAATAAAAAAAAATGTATAAAGATCTAAAGGTTATTAAATTATTCTGAGGAGTAGACTGCTTTTAAAGAGACATGTAAGAATAATCACTTACATAAATATTCACATCTTCGCCACTTTTAAACTGAACTAAATATGAGCGTTTTTGGTACAGTAGCCATAGCGATCCTAATGAGTGTATATAGAGAAAGAGACTTGAGAAGGTGTTAGACATAGTTAGTGATTGGCAACACTCAGCAGCAAGAGCTAGGCAATAAATCCAGGTCTAAAGGTCTGTGAACCGCTCCAGTTCCTGCAACTACACAATGAGTGACGTCCTTGAACACCCACCTCTCCATCCAGCTGAACAAAACAGAGTCTGTTCGGTCTACTCCTCGACTGACCAAGAGAAACACACAATCACACTTTACTCACCTAATTTTTTTCTTTTTTTTTTTTTCAGATTTGTTTCTCACAACTAGGAATCCTCACCTTTACGTGGGAACAGCCCACAAAACAGAACAGAAAATATTCCTCGTGTAAAGTAACAAGACTACGAGAATGATTTAAAGGAGGTGCAGTACAAGCTAAAAACTATTTGCAGAAAATAATTGTCCATATTCAACCTGGTGCAATGAGGAAATTCACCAACACAGTTTGCTAATATTGTAGTTTTTTTTTTTTTTTTTCAATGGTGATGAAAAACTGTTGATATATGGTTACTTTTTTGACCTGATGTACATCCCCAGCTTCAGTCGGACCAGGAAGTTTTGCTCTCCACTGGACAGCAGGGGTCTTTTTTGCTCCAGGCGTGGATGTCTACATACTCCTCATATTAGGTTCCGAAGCAGGTTGATAACGCAAAAAGTGTGCACTCAACAAAAGACTAACACTCAAATCTGACATGACAAATTTAACCATTTTTTTTTTCCAAATCTGCATGCTGTCAGTGCACTTAAATATCTACATTTTCTGACGAAGAAATACTTATGTTACAAAAAGACATTTGCAGGTCAATGTCATCTTACAAGCCTAGCTAAAACAAAACTTCATTCCAAGCAAAATACACTAATGTAGCAGCTGTTGCTTTTGTTTGTGTTTTGAGTGAAGTGGAGCTTCTGCGTTTTGGACAATACAATGCCAGCTGCTCTGTGAAGGCGTGTGTATTTGGGAAAGAACTGTGTGTGTGTCTGCAGGAAACCAATCTGACCCCAGGGATTAGTTGTAAGTGACTCTCATTCTGCTCCAGATGTTTATCACGTCACAAAGCCCTCAAAGCTCTTGGTGAGTAGTAGGTAGAGAACACAACCTCCTTTCAACACACGCCTACGTACACACAGAGGCACACAAACATTCCAGCTGCTGCCAAAGGTGTAGCCTAGTGAGGAATTTGCTGATAGTAAATTTCCTGTGCAAATGATTCTGCTCAGGGCAACAATATAAGGTCAAAAGATCCAATATGTTCACACAAAAAGTAAACCAACTTGTTTTAGTATTCTAGAAAGGCAAAGGGACACAACCAAAAAGGGGAGGTCGCATGGAGGCTACTTATAATCTAAGGGTGGTTTACTAAAACCGAAAGATAACATTTCACAAATTTTCCTAGACGAACATTAAACCACAAGCTAAAGTTAGAGTTAAAATCATTTCACAATGCACAGGATTCACAGGAAATATTTCAGTTACATAATGCCAGATGTGTTTTTTTTTTTTATTTATAACTAATTTCTCATCACCACGGTTAGCATTTTCCAGAAAATTCTGATGTACTGGAAGTATTTAAAGTTATTTATTTACTATAAATGTTTAGATTGTTTTTGATTGGGGAAACCATAAAAAAATACATAACATCTGATGATTCAATAATGATGCAAAACAAAAAGGTTTTTACATCCATGCAGTAAAACTTTGTAAATTTCCAACCGTTATTTCCTGTGCCAGGCGGAATCCTTCTCTTTTGTTCAGAAAATATTTTGAATGCACAGACAGAATCGCCTGCTACATCAATCAAAATAAGCAAAAACAACAGAGAGCTCAGATTGATTTTCATTTTCATTTTTACGCACATCCTGTAAAAATTTAAATAAAAACAAACTTTACTTACTGTTTAATGTTTTTAATGACGTAGTGAACTCAGATTTAATTATTTTATATTTGTAAAGTACTGCAGATTACCAAAAAAGAGAGAATATTTTATTCATAATAATATATGAGAAGCATGTACAAAATGATAATGAAATAAATGATCCACCTAATTATTTGTTTATTATATGGTGGCAGATTTTTTTTCCTTTCTCTACAGCTGCAGATGTATGGGAAAGTGAGGGAGGGGGCGGTCGCCCCTGGCCTATGATGAGTTGCGCCACTGTTAATAGATCTCAGTTTTTTAAAAAAAAGGGTCTTTCAGGCCAAGTACAAATAATTCGACCATTTAAGATAAATCTTAAGATATATTTTAATCTACTTCTAAAGTATAAATCATAAGACCTGATATACAAGCAACTAATTATCTGAATTGTCTGTCTCATGTCAGGAGCAGTTGCAAGAGTTGCCCCTCGTTCCAGCGGTTGCAGCCGTGCGTAATAAGCGCTGCGTGTCCGGAGCGCGCCGAACCTTAAGCAGGACATGTCACTTATCACGCACATTAAATAGCAATCAGAACACATCTGAGCCCTCAGTCGTGCTCAGACACGTCATACTAAAAATATCTCAGCACTGTTAAAGCGCAGCGAAAAGTGGAATTATGTAAAAGTTGCGTGAAATGATAGTTTCCCAGCGGTGCGCCTGACGTCGCTTTTAGTTGGCTTCATGTGTGATACTGTACGTAATTACTTTTAAACATCCCGTTAAGACTTTTCAAGTTTAAGTGGAACTGCAAGTGATCAAAATGGGCTTGATTGCGAACTTCAGCACCAAAGCCTGGAGATGGGAGGGAAAAGAAAAAAAAAAAAAAAAAAAAAGTTCTTACCGAGATACTGCCTGATGTCCAGCAGGATTCTTGGAGCCCCGCCGTTCAGCTGGTAACAAAGCGAGCCGAAGCAGAAAAGGAAGAGCGCAGCCATGCAGAAACCATAACCTCGCAAGGAGAAGCGCCACGGTAGAGCGCAGAGCAAGCCGTGCTTTCGGTGGTGTCGCTCTCTGATGTGGTTGGGAGTCTGGTGGTTGTTGCTGTTGTGAAGGGGACTGCTGCCGAAATTCTTCATCATCTCCTCCTCACAAAGCAACGTGGAAAGTCACCCATCCGCCTCTTGGGAGTGAAAGTTGCCGCTTTAGGATCATTTGATGGATGGGGTGAAACAGGTCAATTTTGGAGACTTAAAGAAAGTCTGGATCTCCTCCGCTGCTGCTGCTCCTCCTGCTGCTGCTGCTGCTGCCACGGGGTTCTTGTTGTTTTTTATGGGAGTCAGCGCTTTGCTCCAACTCTGTCCTTGCTTCTTTGCGTCTCGTTGGATGAGTGTTCCTTCCTTCCGTCCTTCCAGCGGAGTTAAGGGTTCATCCTTCTCCTCTGAGGCTCTCGGTGTCAGATTACTGAACGTGGAAAGCAGGGAAACGTCCACCTCATATTTTGTGTGGATTGGGGAGTGTAAAACAGCGCCTACCAGTGTCTGTTGAGGGATTCGTTATGAAGAGTTGGTGGGGTTTGAACTTTGACTGTAGAAGCCGTTTTATATTTTTTATTTTATTTTATTTTATTTTATGTTTGCGTTTTAGGCTGTAGATCAAGGCAAGGTATCACATAATTGTGAAGTTGATGGAAAAGTCATTTAAGGTTTACAGGCGTTAAGAAATAAAAAGTCTGAAAAGTTCAATGGATTTTCATTTCTAGCCCTGGATCAGAATTTTGTAGAATTTTCCTTTAGAGAACATGGAAATTGTCCACACCTTTTTTATTTTAATTTTTTTTGCAAAATTGCTCAAGCTCAGGCAGAATATCTCAAATCTCACCATTGTCACTCACTTAGGCTTTGACTGGGCCACTCATAAGAATAACCTAAACCATTCCACTGTGGCTGTGTCTTTAGAGTAAGTAGGTGATTTAAGTGCAATGCACTGTATTTATTTAGCTGTGTCGAAGTAATGGGGGCTGTACACATATACACGCTACACATTTCAGATTTTTATTTTTAAAATGTTGTAAAACCATTTTCCTTCAGTCAAAGATGTGCATTACTTTGAATGGAAAAATTCAGTGTGTTATAATTTATGATTGTAGCATAGACTTAAAATCCTAATGAATCTTTTCTCGAATTCCAACAAGATCAAGTCTGACAAATATAGGGGGACTATGAGACAGTTAATGATTTAAAAGTTATTTAAGATGCATTAAAAATAAATCTAAAACAGACTTCGAAACTAATGTGGTGTGAGCTCCCTTTCTAGATTTTGTCAGTATTTCTGCAGCAGAATTCTGGATCATCAGTAGACAAACTACACTGCAGTAATGTATTGTGCATGTAAAAGAAAACCATCTGATTTCATTTGAACCAAGAGAAACAGTCAAACCTAGTTGAAACTGTCATTTCACATGTAATTAAATTAAAGTGGCATGACATAATATTGCTGCAGACAAAAGAATGTTGAAGTGTATGTGTGTGTGGTCTTGTATTTGATACACTGCAAGGACCTTTTTCCTAATGCATGTTGCATTATTTTGGGGACCCAATTCCCCGCAAGCAGTAGAACTGTTTTGGGGTTAGGTTTAGGGTTTGGGCCAGGGAATAGAAATGAATGGAAAATGAAAATGAATGTGTTTTAAACTTTCTCCTACCCCCTCAGGCCAGTTGTTACAACCTTTGTTTGAACTATAAATTTTTCCACAGCAGTACCAGAACCCACCATTAGACCACACCTTCATTTAGGAGATTCTTCATAACTACTTTGTAAACAGCCCTCCAGGGTGACAGCTGTCAAGGAAGCAAAGTAATAATTAATAAAAAAACAAAAAAAAAACAAAAACAATTTGGCTTTAAAGAGCAAAACTAATGAAGTATAGAATAGTAATATTGAGGAGTTGATGGATTTTCCCCAGTTAAGAAGGGTTTGTGGAACAGGCAGCAATTTGCAAGCTCTGCAGCTAAAGTTGCATTTCCAAAGTTTAAGACCAAAGCAAGCAGCCAGACTGGCACAGATGTTTATTGTGCCGTCTGATGGTGTAGATTTCACTTGGACCACTACTCCAAATCACATTTTTTTCTGTGACTCCCAATGTAACTTTGCAGGCATCTACGGGGAACTTTTACACCCTATAACACACCTTCCAAAGGTGGGCGGTGCAGCTTTATTCCGTACAGTGTCAGTCAGAACTCTACACGATGCTCCAATTTAAACAGCATATTTAAATTGAAAATTTAACGATGCATTTTAGCTTTTGTTTTGTTCTTGAACAGTCCTGAACAATTTTATTTAATCTCAGAAGGACGGCTCAATTCAGGTGATTGAAACTTGGCTGTAGCTGTGCGTAGCAACAGGATTGTGATCCAAAACACATCAAAACTGGTTTTACAGTTGCTAAAGGGAGGCTCTCATTAAGTTTCTGGAATGGTGCTGACATCAATCCTAGTGAAAATATATGGATATGCTTAAAAGCGAGACACATAAAAAAATAAATATATAAACGGCATATTTAATGAACACCAAATCCACCAAAAAAGAAAAAGGAAAGGAAAGACATGTTCTGATGTTCAAAACATGTGCAACATTCCTTCATGCTGCCCGCGTAGTTTGAGGAAGCTTCTAACACAGCTAAAATAAGTAAAGTCTGAAATATTTGTCTGTATAAGATGGTATGCGATCAGTTGAAGTTTCGTTGAATTTGCTCTACACACTCAGTTTAAGTTGTAGGACCTTATTAAGCAAATAAATATAAAAATGATAAGAAGTTTATTGAAAAGAACTTGTAATCCTCATTAGCAATGCACATTTGAAAGAAAAAAAAAAATGTCTTACCACGTTTGGATTAAACGTAGTGGATTACATAGTTGCTTTAGAAGTAAGCAGCTATGTAATCCAGTTTTCTTCTGGCAATAATTAGTGTGAAGTGAATTGAGAATAATACTTGGGCCTGGCCGTGATAGGAAGCTGATTTTTTTTTTTTTCTCCTTAACCCTGAAAACACTTTACACACACTTCAGATACACTTTGTCAAAAATCACATGGAAGAAGTTATATGACAACAGTGTCCTTACAAAAGGAACGGGTTACATACCTGCAATGCACTGTATTTGTTTAGCTGTATCGGAGTAACACAAAATCTAGGCAGATTAGTGCATGCTGCAATGTCATTATGTTTGTAATTCTTATCAAATGAAGTCAGAGGATTCCCAGGCATCAAGTCAGATAAATGTAAAGCGAGTAAAATTGTCTGTGACAAAATATTAACCTGTGGGGCTCCAGGTCTGGTCTGTGCTTATCTAAGAGTCAAGATGAATAAGAGGAAAAAGCGCTTTAGTGCTTTTGACTACAGAAGTATGACTAAAAGAGCCAAACCAAGGCAACCTGCAGAGTTAATGTTGGTTCCAAAATGATTATTCTTTAAAAAAAAAAAATCCAACAGAACAATGGTGCTAAAAAGGAAACATGGGCACAGATAATTTGTTATTTTTAGTTTTAATTAAGTGCTGCTACTAAAAGCCAATATAAGATAATAATACAGTACGTCTAGCAGACGGGTTTTAAATAAAAGAAGCTATTATATTACTTCTGTTGCAAATCCACATGCTTTTAATTTTAGCCTATTATTTAGAAATGTCTTTGTGCAAAATTGCAGTGTCCCAGTTTATTATATTGACTAAAAAAATATTTAAAAAATGAGTCATGAACACATCCTTCCTTTACTGCCTGTTTTTCAGTTGCACTTCCAGCTTAGGTGGTGCCTTTGTGTTCCCTTTAAATGCCCAAGACTAGGAGGAGCCCATACCTTATTGAATGGACGTGGAAATGCACCACAGTAAGAATAATGGTTAAACTCATCAGACAGTTATGGCCTCCAGGACAATTCTGAGTCTCTCCACTGGAGAGCATTATCACCCATATCAAGGGGAGAAACTGCTAGATGATCAATATATAGCAAGAAACAATTTATTATTTATATTTTGGAAAGACAAATAGTTATGGACATTACTTTTTGTTGTTTCAATACACAAGCAAAATCTGTATGGACAATCATTAAGTAGACGAAAACCAAATTAAATCATTTGTACACGTATTTTACAATACATACTGTAGTTCCTTACTGAGCAATGTGCAGGAAGGTATTGCTATTTATATGATACAGCTAATTACAGTTGATATGAATAAAAAAAAAGAAATAAGTTATTAATACAACATCAATTACACATAGAGAATGTGCAACTTCGGCAAAGCATTTCATGTATGCAATCAAGAATTTAGTTTTTGTAAGACTGAAAAGCTGAAAATGAGTAACTGGAGGTTAACACGTGGTTGGTAAATTGGCATTGGGAACTTAATACAAAAAAATAAAAATACCAGCATAACTCATTAAAACCCTTTACAATACCTGACATACATGTCCATTTAGGGACCTGTGAAAATATGTAGCCAATCTTACCTATAAAACCGCTAGTTTAACCATCTAAAGTGCATTTACAGTGTCAGTATTTTTCCATTCTTTTACAGAACGCTTCCTGGGTCTTACTCGTTTAGACTGTGACTCCATCCTCATTTTCCCAGAGCACCACTTTGATTGATGAGAGAAGAAGGCATCAAATAACCACATCAAGGGCCAGTTGCAGAAACAAGCTCAGCAACAGCAGCTGGTCAGAGTTCATCAACGAAACAAACGGATGGGATAAGTCTTCAGTCCAGTACTGGCAACGAGAGATATGATTTTAAACACGTGAGAAACGCACAAGGGGACATATTTGTTTTGCTCAGTTTCATGCAGAGTGCACAACCCACTGTTCTTAGCCATTTTCTTCTCAATGACGTTCCAACAGTCTGACTCCCCTCAGAAGGTCCCTGAATTTTGAGACAGTTTGCTTGACAGTTTATTCCCGTCTTTGCGTGGCAAAGGTCCGATCCTGCGCCGGCACTGATTAAACATTTGACGATACTCCTCAAGAAGCTTTAATTCCTGAATGTGCTCACCAATGTGTAGACGGACCGGTGGATTCCACATGTGATGGCTAAGATCTCAGCTGAATCTTTGTTTTTCTTTAGCAAGATGTACTTTCTATGTATTCCAACATGGTCCAGGGAGACTCAACATGGGGGGTGGGGGGGTGCTTGTCATCTTGTTCTTTGGTCCATGTGCACCACCAAAGGAATTGTGTATATATATATTTTTAAAAAAAAAGAAAAAAAAAGTTTTCTTGACACAATCAGATGAAGAAAAAGCCCTGCACGTTTTTGCACAGCTTCTTGTAGCTATTCATTCATATTGGTAAGGCAATTTCAAGTGTCCCTTTCCACATCGAGGAATGTACTTTCAGTAAAAGCTGATTGTGATTACTGCAGCAAACAAAGCTTTCTGTAAGACTCGCCACACACCATGGTATGCCTTGAAAAAAGACGCATCATAAAAGTTGAAATATAAAGACATCATTTGTTTTAATTTTTTTTTTTTTTTTTTAATGACTACAAGCAGGCCTGAAACAGGGCTTCTACCTTCCAAAAGCAAACGCAAAATTAAACGTATAAATCCTTTTGGAATTCAGTTGTACTTTGTGCTATAATACAGAAACATGGTACAAAATAAGCCACCTGTAATCCACTGTTTGGCGTGGGCTCATTCATTCAGACTTTGACCTGCCTTGCCGTAAAAAATGAAAAAAAAAAAAAAATGTTTCAGCTATGGAATATGTAGGAAGTAAACCATTTATATAGTTCAGCAAAAAAAAGAAGAAAGGAAAATAATTTTAATCTTACAAAGAGTGTGCTATCGTTCTCAAAGGCAGATCAAAATCTTTAATTGAAGACTTTAGGGATGTCCTTAGAATGGAAGAAAACCAACAGAGCAGTCAGTCTTGATTTATTTTTCTAAAGGCATCTTCTCTTGGCTCTTAACGCCGTAAACATTACAGAAGGAATAGCTCTTTTTGAATGTACTATAGTGCTGTGCTCACTTCGTTGTGTGGCCACCTCCAGGTTATGTTTTGAAACAGCGACTGGGGCTTGAGATTAGGACTGTGCTCCTCTGTGGGCATTGACCAGTTGGGCCTCGCTGATAATACGGCGGGTGTGCCTCTCGTCCCGCACCCCGGCGTCCCTCAGGCTGCTCTCCGTTAGCGAGGCCACGCGACTCAGCGTGTCAACGCCCGCCGCCGCCAGAGATGGGCCGTACATGGGGAGACCAATGTAAACGAGCCAATCAAATACTGTGCTGATGTTGCCCAAGTTAACGGGTTTCCGGGACATCTCTGTCAAACCTCCGGAGGGGATCTGAAATATGGAGGAACGAAATAGTTTTACAGGACTTCTCAAATTACTGTGCACTCTGAATATACAGTATTTCCCCACTGAGGGACAGTAATGTCCTTCATTGGAGTTGGGGGACTTTATTGTGGGAGTGTTTACAGTCCCCAATCATTTTATTTATGGTGAAATAATGGTAAATAAGACGCTTTAAAAAAAAAAAACTGTTTCGACAATCTTCATTGCCACTAGCTAAAAATAAATTCAAAACTGTCTCGAACATCTCCAAGACAACATTTCTCTATTAAAATTATTTTACAGTAATAATTTTCAGGCAAATAACACGTTGCCTTACAGCCATGCGGTGCTGTTTTCGTAGCTCTTTCACTCTGAGTTGGTCCATGCTGGAGGCCACGTCTTTGACTGGCTGCTCCAAGTCCTCGGAGTAACGCTGGATCAGTGCCTGTGGAATGCCACATCGGCCGTGCTGCATGAAGAATGTCAAGAGGGACATGGTAAGAACAGGTTAAGAAAATGGAAACATTTTAACCCAAAAGAATCTGGGTTTCTTTTTTGTTTTGTTTTCAAACAGATATGCATAAGGAAGGTAACCGACGGCTGTATCCCATCTTTATCCCATTTCCTACTTTCATCAACAAAGAATCCATCAAAAGCTACGAGGCATCAATATCTGATTGGAGATTTTATTGCAGCCACTGAAAGTGGTTCCGACTCAATCCTGAAAATGTATGAAATGTAGGACATTTTTAGATATAGAAAAGTGCGGGAAATGGATAATTAAATATGGAAAGTGCAAATATATAACGTTTATTTCATGCATATATAAATCTGACCTCATTCCCTTTGCCCTGATTCAGGTACATTAATCTTTAGCAGGAGCTTAGCAAAGTTTGGTGCGTCTCAACTCTGCGTCCTTTCACTGCTGATGAACAGCAATCCCGCAGAGCTGTTTTGAGCTCTTCGACACTATTTCAGACCTCACCCCTGGATGCCCCAGTCTGTTTGAATTTGTGTTTGTTTTCCTGTCAGAGGGGCTGAGCCTGGAGTCTGGCTAGTGCCAAAAGTTTTTACGATCCCGTCTGCCTTCGGTGAGATCCAGCCCATAAACTTAGCAGTTTCAACCGCATCACAGAGAGGGCAAAGCCGCAATCTTTCGTTCTCAACTCCAGGCAGCGTATTTATCATCACACACATACAACCTCTTAGCAAATAAATACCTCGACATCATAAAGCATCCACACAAACAAGACACACACAGGTTTTAGGTTGTGCTCTGCTCCTGTTGTCCTGGGTTTTTATTTGGTATAAAACAGAACAATTTGGAACGGAGCTGCAGTCAAATTATGACTGAGAGAAGTTAAGCATGTTACAGCCCTGAGGGTGCTAAAAGGAGTTTGACGCCAGACAAGTATAGCCTAGAAGTGTTTTGGAATCCAACGTTTTCATATTAACTGTGGAAAATATGACTGGAAATGTTTTAGTGAGTTTACCCAAAGAGAACTGACCCAGCGTTTTATGGGGTTCTGAGCAGAATTTGCTTTGCATTCAGTTGTAATTGTATAAATTTTCTTTGTAATGTGACAGTTTCTACATTTGTCTTTTTTTTAAAAAAAACAACTATCAAATAGATTAACATTTCATAATAAAAACTGTTGTAAATTGTATTTAATTAACAATTCAGCAAACTCAGAATAACATTTTTGCTTCTCTACAAACATAAACGGTTGTTGTCGGTTGTCAGTGTTTTCCAGTTCCCAGTCAGAAAAACAAAATGAACAGGTGCTTAAGTGGAAGCTTTCCAAGCAAGCCCACACAAAAATCAGTGATAAATATAAGTACAAACTATTTATTTGCACTGCACTACAGATAATTTATTCATGAACATGATGCAGATATTTTAAAGCTACCAGAAGTTAACAATGCCACCATTCATAAATCCCACTTGTTTTCTGATTTGCAACAATAAATCACTAGATTTGGTGCGACATTATTTTAAGAATAAATATCTGACTTCTGAGAGAATATAATTGCAGCATAATTGCTTTTCTATCTATATTCTTAATAAGAAGGAAATCACTCTATAGTGCCCCCTGCTGGCTTGGAGGAAGGTTTGAATGTGTTTTGTTGTCAGCTCAGACCCCAAAATTTTTATCTAAAAATGTTTGCAGCTAAAAAGAAATAGCTATGGAAGAAATCAAAAGTGAAAGTCTGTGTGTTCTGAATGCAGTTTTTCTTAGGTTGATTTTCTAAACTTGTTTTTGTAGTGCTGCTTTTCTAACCTTGTCAGAGTAAGGCTCCTCTGTCAGATCAATGCTCTCAGCCTGCAGTCGTTGCTCCAGAAGGGTGTGCAGATCAGGACTCGTTTTAGCGTGAGAGAGCTTCCTCGTCACGGCCATTTTACCACCAAGATCCGACAGCCAGGGCGGTTGCACAGCTGGTGGAGAGCCTGAGTCTTCGCCTATAGATGACGCCGATGAAGTGGCACACGGGCTGGGAGGAGGACTGAAGGTCTTAGCAGGGAGAGCAGGGGCGCTGAGGACAGGACTTGGGCTGCTGCTGCGGACTAAGGGGCTACTCGGCTGGGAACGATTGATGGAGTGTGTAGGTGAGGCGGTGGGGGACGGCGAGGAGGGCAGGGAGAGCGACGGGTGACGGACTCCATTGACTAGTCTTTCTCTGGATTTTTTGGCAGGAACAGGAGGTGGAATGGGAGGCTTTTTGGGATGTGTCAGGATGATCCTTTCCCCACTAGCACTAGAATCAGGAGGACTTGGAGTGGGACTAGAAAGAGGCTCTGGAAGTTTGGGAGGCTGGACTGTTTGGCACTGGTAACGGAGAGGAAGCTGGGAGGGTATGGGTGGCCTAACAGACCTTCCTTTAGGACTTACTGCCGGTGGCCCTTTTTGGGTTGGAGAACGCTCCTCCCTGTAGACCTTGACTGGGCTGGTGGCTACCTCCTTTGCTGTTTTAACCACAACATTCAGATCATCCTTCTGCTCGAGGTTGTGTAGATCTCCCAAAGAGTGAGAACGTTTGCAGAGTCCAGACGGCTGTGGGAGACCATCAAGGTCTTCACAGCTGCGGCTGGCCGGGATGGGGGAGTGCTTCTGTGTTTTGCGGAGTCCCAGTAAGTTGAAGCCCTTCAGGGAAGGCTTGATGAAGAAACTTTTAGGGAACTTTGATCGCTGGTTTTTGCCATTCTGTTGCAGAGCCTCAGTAGAAAGAGTCATAGGTAGTGTAGGGTAGTCTGGAGACTGCATACCCGCTGAAGAGCGACTGGAACGGGATGCTTTTCTGTTTTTCCCTGCAAAATAAAAGTCCATGCTTAAAACTGAAGTTCATACAAAAATTTTTGTTTTTAAAATATAAATAACTAGGTAAACACAACATATTTGTAATAAAGCATCAAATCAATTAATGCTGATCTTTCTTTTGAAATTGCTGTCCTCTCTGAGTGCACGTCAAAAGTTCACTGTTTAATAAACTAAATAAAATAAATTACTTAAATGTATTTTATTGACAAAATCAAAACAAAATGTCTGTGAAAAATGTAAGTGCAACTCAAACATTGCGTTGTTACTTATTTTACCAAGTCAGCCAGTACCAAGTGGTTCAAAATGATCAGATATTATTGACGTTCAAAGGTTTTCATAGGCAAAAGAGTGACAATGAGATCAGCTTTTTGACTCACAGTCTGAGACCGATTCGCTGTTGCCAAAATACAGATTCCTAAATAAAGATACTTGGATGGGACTCTTTTAGAAAGAGGATGCAACAACTTACCGTTTGTCTTTTAGCTTACAGAGCGAAATGGATGAATGAAATGGAGGAAGGCCACATAGATTTTAAAAAGTGTCATGAGAGATACAAAATGTCTAATTAGCACTGATATCTTATAAAATATTTAATGGTCCCTATATCTAAATGTTCATATCAGATTTCCAACAGAAGATCCCCAGGTGGACAGTGACTGTTTTTAAGGTCAATAACTGATGTGAGATTACAAAAGGCAGTTCAGTTGTAATTTGTATCAGAGCATAATTAGTGATATTTCTTGAAGCATTATAGTTAAAATACATTTAGATCATTACAAACTTGATGAAGTTTATATTATACTGACAGCTAAATCAATTCAATCACAATATCCTTATTTATTAATGTACTCCAGAAATTATGCAAATAGCCGGCATTGGTATTGTTGTTAACATCAATAGACATCTACTAAACTTGTAAATGCATTTCAACGGAACACATGACAGTTTGGAAGATGTGCTTCATCTAAAAAGAGAAATGAGACGCGTTTGAGAAAAGTGTTCAGGCCTCCACAGCATTTGGATTTTTTAGTCGAGAAAGCGAGAGCTTAAGCGATGCTATTATTAACTAAAACAAATCATTTATCTGGTGAAATTTAACTGAAGCTGCACAGAAAATATGACTGGCTCAGAGTGTTGTCCAATCAGCAGCAAATAAAAAAAAAAGCTAAACTTTAGCTGTGTTTTGTGTCATATAAATAGAGTACAATCCTGTATTTGTCACAAATGTAATGAGTTACAACCCATCAGAGGTACTAATAAATAGTTTTGTACCTGCAGCTTTAGACTAGACCATTACAGGCCGTCCTGTGACTAATCTTCTGGGATGAAGTTGTTGCAGACAGAAGATTTAAGGTTAGCTCTTTCCATTCAGGAGGGTTAAAAAAAAATAAGACAGTGGAGGTACAACAGGCATGAGGAAGAAACTCATATTTAAACAGTTTTTTTAATCAGGAATTGAGACTTCTGCAAAAATCTTCAGGGGAAAAAAAAAAAAAAATTATATATATATATATATATATATATATATATATATATATATATAACACATTTGCATGTGTGACAAAGCTTTCTGTTGTATGCTTTATCTGACTGACAAGAATTATGACAACAAGAAGTCAGACTTTCTCAGTTCCCATTTGGAAAATACAATAATTATGCCTCTCCAAACCTGTATTTCCAACTTTGAGAGGCAAAGGTCTTTGGGAAGCCTCGAGTTCAAAGTCCAACATGGCTGCCACTTGTACAAAAACTATTTCTACAGACCATTTGTCTCAAACCACTAGTGGTGTACAATCTCAATTTGTTCACATGTCCCTGGTGTTTGAGCTCATACACTGGAGGATTATATCTCTTTTTTTGGCTTATCTTGCTACTGGAACTCATCACCAAAACAAACTAATTTTCTGTCTTGCAGGAAGCCTTTTTTTTTTAAATCTTCCACTAAATTGGTTGGTGCAACTCTAGGTTTAATTGCAAATAAAAGCATCAGAAATAGGTGGATTGTAAATGAAGTATAGCTGTGGAAGCCTGTAATTACAGAAGGAAATGCTGAATATTAAAACACGTTATGCAGTTTGTTTGTGAAGAGCTTAGTGGCATGAAAGGAAAATAAAGACAGACAAGAAAAAGAGGCAAAACAAAAATAAAAAAGCAGCACCGGAGTCCCTTTTATTATTTTTATTGAACAACTTTTTAGAGCTATATTGGCAGAGTGCACACTTTACTGTTGTGCCCAAATGACACAGTACACATGCAGGGGAAACCAGTAGCTACCCTGGAGTTGTAAAGATAAAGAAATAAGATAAAGCAGTGGTTTATGAAAAATGAAGCTGGAAAAACTGATGCGCTAAATGACAGAAGGCGGCGTATGCAGAGAAACAGAGTCCAGAAAAGAAAAACAAAGCAAAAAATAAGACCTCAGCAATCTTTTAGAATCACTCTTTTACAATCTGCACACTGTAAATGAAAATATTTTCATCACTTTAGGCACATACTGTCCTGTGCAATATATTCACCTATAAGCACAAAAATTGGCAAAGATAAATTAAAGCACAGATCTGAAGGGTTTTATAACTGATAAGATTCACAACTTAAAGGAAACATTAAAAAAAAGCATTTTCTGACATAACTACACTGCAAGTTCTTAGTCTGTTTGTATTTATGCCTGCCACATCCACACAACCCTCAGCAGAAATACTCTACGAGTTCATATTCATCTTCCTGATATCCGTCTATAGGCCTGGCAGCCACATTTGGGCCGGTAGGGAACACATGTCCACAGCTGGGCAGGGAGTTTGCCCTCATCAAAACAGTTCTGCGTACTGGGCCAAGTCTCTCCCTCTGTACTCCCAACAACAATGTGGGGTGGACTAGGCTTAGAGGTCTGGAGCCGGGCTCCCTCACAGCTACAACCGGACTTTGGCACTGACGGCACAGAACGCCTACAGGGTGGAAAGAGGGGTGAAGAGAGTGCAGTGAAAGCAAAGTTTTTTTTTTTTTTTTTTTTTTTTTCTAATTTCTAAAGCAACCACACAAGAAAAGGGTTAAGAGAAGAAGGTGAGACTCAGGGGGATGAAATTGGCATCGAAGCTTATTTGAAGTGAAGGTTATTATGCAAAAGTTTAGAAAAGTAGTGGAGCAGAGAAGGAAACTGAAGGAGGGAAATAGTGAAATGTGATAAAGCAGTAACTCCTATTGGGTCGGGGTAAGATAGCTGGACTAAGTAAAGCAATCATTACCATTTTCCAGATTTTCATTGCTCTCGTAGCAGCCTGAATCCCTCGGGGAGTCCCCCACGAGGCCTCGGCCCTCTGACAGCAGCTTCTCCTGGGAACCTGACAATCCGCTGCGCTCTGGATCACTGCTGCCTGGAAACGGAGGGAAAAAAAATAAATAAATCAAAGGGAAAAAGTGCCGTCAGAGTACGGAGACTTTTTCATCATTTTGCACATTGCAAGCACATTCTTCATTGTACTTCATTGGGTTTTAAAGTAAGAGACAACACAGGGAAATACATAACTGCAATGTGAAGCATGCTTTTTAAAATTTCTTTTCGAATTTAAAATCAGAAAATTGCAATTTATGTTTGGGTTTTTTCATTGCACATCTCCAAAATTACTCTTTTACTGATGTACAAGAGTAATTTATCACAAAACATGCAGGTGAAAAGCTACGAATGTGCTTGCGGTAAAGTGTGAACGACATCCAGTCATTGAACAATGTCTGTTTTTGAGGTAATGTAGACATAAGGAGGCAAACGAGTAAACAAACGAAAAAAGCCGACACCTGAGCTCTATTCTACTCACTGTCGTACTCCTGCAGCAGCTCCACAGCTGTGAGCAGCACAGCTCTGTGCTGAGGGTCTTTGATGTTCAGCTCATCCAGGTCTTCTTCCTCCAGCAGCTTGAACGTGTCCAAGTCCTCGTAGCCGTTGAACAGAAACGTGGGCATGTGCTCCTGTGGAAAGGATATGAAATAGAGAGAGAGAGAGAGAGAGAAGAACCGAAAACATGCAAATATAACATGTTAAAGAAGAAGAAGAATTATTATACAACAGAAAGCCGTGGCATTTAATATAAGAATCAAATCAAAGTAACCCTAGGTCACATCCAAAGTCGGTGTCCTGATGCAGCATTAAAAAAAAAAAAGCCATTCACTGTGTGTGTACAAAGTCATCTGACATCAGTCAAACCACTTCCACTTTTGTTCTACAGCTCTGCAAACCAAGTATTTTAGATGCCTCAGATTTATTTATATCTACTTGTAGAAGAAGTAAGGAGGTATGATTAAAAATCTTTGGTGAAAAGTGATGCATCTACTCGGTCAGAAAAATGTGGTCTTACTGAGATCAATTTGAATTTCACTGTTAATATTAAAATAAGTTAAGTAAATCTTATTCAATCCATGGTTTGTTGTTTTTTTTTTTTTTAAGCTGACGTGCGCGTCAAACCACAGAACATTGTGATTTATACGATAAAAAAAAAAATAAAAAATGTTTCGAAGTAATAAAACTTTCTAAGTAATAAAAAGCATTCAGGCTTAAAATATGTTGTTAAGCGGCGTGCGGCTAATTTAACTCACGAACTCTAAGAATCTGGTGCTGACCGATTAAACTCTAATGTTGTGATGGATTAATAAGCAGCAGATACGCAGCTCAGGCCCCAGCAACTTTAATCTGCGACTCTGCGGTTTGGCTTGCCGGAGACAAAACGAGACAAAGCCACAGGAAGTCTCATTTCTATTTCTATTTGCGGAGCCGGAGGCCCTCCGGTTGACTGGGTGGGAGGAGATGATAGTGCGCCCGGAGCAGGGTGCGGTCGAGCCAATGGGTGGCGCTAATGTTTGTGAATCAGTGTCAAATCAGATATCGTAGGCAGTGCAGCCTGTAATTGGGCAGGCTATATTTGTCTCGCAGGCAAACATAGTTTTACTTTGAAAAATTTGCTGAGAGTAGCCTAAAAATATTTAATTAAGTATTAGCTCTGTTCTCTGCCGCGCTTGGTAACCCCACCTTGAGGTTTATCCGCTCCAGCAGCTCCTCCACCGATGTGGGCTTGGGGGGTCGGCCCTTCCTCCTCCTCCGAATGGGCCTCTTAGGCTTCTCTTCTTCCTCGCTCAGCACGTCCACATAGATGAACTTGAAGGTGCCAACTTTGTTGTTGAGCAGACCCATCCATGTTCCCATGGGGGGCTTGCTGATGATGTCAATCACATCCCCTTTCTGTGGAAACCAAATAATTGTCAGTTAAAAAAAAAAAAAAGTAGTGAAAGTGACGCTGGCAACAATCAAAATCGAATTTCAACAAAATTATCAACAGTGTTATATACAGCCTTACAAGTAAAACCACCCTCATGTATTATTTTAATTTCTGCATGTATGAAATAAAGCTGAACGGATTGCAAGTCGGTAAGCTGACAATGCTTCCCATCATGTGGGAAATAATCTGCACTCACAACATGCACCTATGTACAAAGAATCTGCTTTTTAATGCTTCTTTCCATGAAATCAGAATATATGTTTTAAATGCTGGATGGCTCAGGTGGTCATCAACTCCTCAGCACAAATTGCATAGACTTTTTTTGCTCCTGAACCGAGCAGAAAGTCTCCAACCTTCAGCTTGAGAGAGTCGGTGTCGTAGGGGCTGGGAGTGAAGTCGGTGTGGACTCGAGCGCGGCCGCAGAACGGTCCCCTGTAAGGCGGCTCTTCGTCATCTCCGTCCTCCGACTTCACGCTCTCTCTGTTGCTGGCCGATGAGTCAGTGGTGCTCACTGTCTGACCGCCTGAATTCAAACATGCACACATATAAACGTTTATTTAAAACTGAAGAAAACATGCCCATACATTTGTCAGTGGCCACCTTTTATATAACAAAAAAATTTAGTTAAAGAAAAAAACAATTAAATGCAGACTTTCCACATACATAAACACAGCTAATTTTGACTAAACCCTTCTTCTAAATACCATCTATCTGTGGACACTGTCATAAAATGCAAGTGTTAGTAAGCTTTATGATGACAGGTTGGACGTTATGGTTATTTCATACAGCTCCCAATTTTTTTTTACTCCATTTCTGTCTGTGGTGAGGAAGCCAAAAAGAAAAGTTCCCACCAAATCACGGCCGTATGGGAAATTTGTTGACAGACAGACCAAACAAAAAAAAAAAAAAGATGGAGAGTATGAAATTAGTAAAAAATTAAACAAGAGGTGAAAATACAGTTGGCAGTATTATAATTTAAAGGGTGAAGTCAGGATTCAAAATCATATTTGTTTATATAACCATATTATAATCTTAGGATCCGTCATCCTCAAATCAGACACACAAAGTGGGTAATTCAAAGAACTTCCTTTCATTCCAACACTGGGGCTATGATTTTAGGGAATGTCTCCCCACTCACAGTCTCCAAAAAAGAACCCAAAAACAAGTTCTTACTCATTGAACTCTGGCCGCTGAGTGAACTGCGCAGGCTTTCCACGGAGCCTCCGGCCTTCAGTTTGGGTTTCTCCAAGGAGTCGGTGTCTGGCAGAGGAGACTGTGGGGAACCAGGGGCTCCATCGGGACTGGACTGAAGGATACAAATGAAGGGAAGGGAATGCAGATGGGAGAGTAATAGAAGTAATAGTAATAGAAGATAAAACAGAAAAGAAACATGAGAGATCAACAGAGGGTGTGGGTAAAAAGACGTTCCGAAATCGAAGCAACAGGGATTTGTTTGAAACTGTAACAACTAGCTGTGTTCTGCAATTTTTAAATTAGACTTTACAGGATTATTTAGTATACTTAAAGATGGTTGTTAAACCATCAACAACTGGTTTTAAGTCTGACATCATGAGTTGCACATGCTGAAGTAATCCACAAGGTGGCACTGTGGTCTACTGAATAGCAGAAACGCCTTGGCAAGAACTGTCAAAATTCACTACATTTGAGGCTCTTCAGAAAAAAA